>NC_053025.1:422461076-422705967 GCF_003073215.2 Triticum urartu
TTCCGTTGCTATTGTATTAATTTATCCGTTGTCACAATCCTACCGGTGGTCCGTTGAAGACCTTCTCAAGTTTGATATATATCTCTCTTAATCTTTTCTACGGAAATAAGTTTTATGCCAAATCCATTGCTTGTCATCAATTTAATTGGTGAAGAATATGCATAATTTAATTCTTATTCTTGTTTCATCGAGTGAACTCAATTCCCTATTCCGGAGGTTCTTCAAATTCATGGTTTCCATAGCTCATCTTTCTTTTCCAGAGTTCCAAGCTCTCGCAATTATATCCCCACGGAGATACATCTAAAGCATTACAAGGTTTCACCTTGTGTTTTCAAATTCCCTTTCTTCTCGTTATCCTTTTGTTACCGGAGTTCTCACGAAGGTTCTACATGATGGTTCATCAAGGATTCAATTCTTTTTCGAAGTGTTCATCAACATTCTTTTCAGAGGAGCTCAAGTATTCTTCATCTTGCTATCTCGAGTACAATTCTTTCTAACGTATCATTGGAGGTGGTATTATGCCATTCTTGATCATTTGAGTTCATGTTTCATGATTCACATGTTGCTAAGAATGAGGTATTTTAAATCCATCAATATTGTCATCGGAGTTATCTTGGGTTATATTTCACCTAAAGCCTTCCCTAAGGATTGTTGCTAATTGTGGTGCTCATAAATTGACCCAAGTTCTTCTATCCTCCCGGTGGTATAAGGTTCTTGTTTCGTTGTTGATATCATTTCAATCTATTGTTTCGTTAGTGGCAAAATTTCACCTAAAGAATTTGAGATGTTTTCCATAAGGCCACGACAAGCTTACTCTTTTCGTTGTTGGTTTTCCAACAACTCCGTTCGACCCTTCTCCTAAGGATACCTTTTCAAGCTCTTTTGTAGCAGAAGTTGGCATTTTTTGCTACATTCTTTTATCCAAATTATCTATATTCTATTTTTTCTCCTGGAGGTCTAGTGATGTTGCTCTTTTCACTCCTCATCTCGGTTTGTTAAGACCATATTCTGTCCTTTGCTAATCCTTTTCCAACCGGACTGTCGTGTTTTCATTCAGGTATCCCCTCATCTTGTCAAATTCATGTTCAATTCCTTCCATTTACAGTTGGAGTGCTGTCCAAATTATACCATTCTTAATCCTTCTCTATCTTGTTTTAACCGGAGTGGTTTCAATATATATCTTGCCCTTCAACCTCAAGGTTTTTTCGCAATGTTCCTTGTTCCGCTTTTCTAACGGAGTGTTTTTGACTTTGCTCATCTTTGTTGCATTCTTTCTTTCAATTTGTTAAACCTCTCAAGGTTCTTTGGTATCACTCGTTTGTCAAAGAAGCAACTTTGTTTTACCTTTCCTCTTCCTCTTCCGTTTCCCTCCGGTGCCATCCTAGATCTTGGGACGAGATCCTCTCGTAGTGGTGGAGTGTTGTGACGCCCTGAGACCGTCGCACCATGTGTCTTCCAGTGATTCGCTGTTGTTGCCTTGTCTTTTGCTTGCGTGTCACATCTTGTCATCTCATCATGTGCATTGCATCATCATGTTTTCAAAACTTGCATCCGCCCCGGTCTCCTCGTCCTCTCCGTTGTCCGTTCTGAGCCCAACCACACTTGCACACGCCCGCGACATGTCCGAAATATTATTTTATAAGTGGCCGGAAAATGTTCTCGGATTGGGTTGAAAGTTGGCATGCGATGATGTTATAGTGTTAGTAGGTCGCCTTCCAAGTTTCATCGCATTCGGAGTCCGTTTGACGCCCCAACGGATAAATATAACGGCAATAGTAGCCGGTCTAACGTCGGTCGTTTTCGGTCTCCGGAGACAGTCGCCGGGCCTCCCTCTCTTCTCTTCTCTTAGCTCGAGACTGTCTACACAGCCCACTACCTACCGCCAGGTCCAACCTAACCTCTCTCGTCAGCCCGCGGCCCTCCTCGCGCGCGCGTCCGAAAATTGTCCCGGACCCGACCCGAGCAGTCGTCACCGTCGTGTCCAGATCATCCCCAAACATCTACAAAACGTCTCCATTTTCTCATTTGGGCTCCCTAGCCTATTTTTCCCGACTATATGATTGCGATCGGAGGGACGGATTAGCCCCTACCCAAAAATCCTTTTGCTATATATATGTCAGACCAACCCTAAAAACCCTCCCCCTTGTCCCATCGCGCCGCCGCCACCCACTCCATATCCCCCTCGGGATCGCCGCCGGATCCTCCTCGTTTTTCTCAGCCACCCAACCAGATCCACTCCCTTGCCTTCTCGATCCAACCCCACCGAGCTCCTTTGCTCGATTCCCCTGCTCCCTTCCTTCTCCTCCCTCTGTTTCCACCAGCAGGACCAGCCCTGCGCCGCCAAGCCCCTCTGAAAGTGCAACTATCCCTGGGTGGTTTTGGTAATTCCTAACAACATATAGCTCATTGAGCTAACATTATTCCAAGATTAATATTTCAGGAAAAGCTCAATGAATGGCATGGCATGGATAAGGAAAGTGGATCCTTCAAAATTCTAAGGACAAAAAGTTTGGCTCAAGCTTCAAGATCAAGACTCTACATTTTATATTTTAGTGATCCAAGATCACATTGAGTCTATAGGAAAAGCCAATACTATCAAGGACGGATGAGGTGTTGCTTAATGGATTGCTTTCTCAAAATGCTTAGTGATATGCTCCAAAACCCTCAGCTACCTTCCCACATCCACATATGACCTAAACCAAAAGTCAAACTCGGCCCCACCGATTCTTTCTATCCGGCGCCACCGAGTTTCAAATGTCATAGCCACTGCCACAAACCTAGGCAAATCGGTCTTACTGATAGGGATCTCGGTCTCACCGAGATGGGATTGTAATCTCTCTGTTTCCCTTCGTAACGTTTCGGTCTTACCAAGATGAGTGATCGGTCCCACCGAGATTGCAATGTAAACTCTCTGTTTCCCTTTTGTAACATCTCGGTCTCACCGAGATGAGCGAATCGGTCCCACCGAGTTTACCTGACCAACTCTCTGGTTAGCTATTTAGAAAAATCAGTCCCACCGAGTTTGTGTAATCGGTCACACCGAGATTACGTTATGCCCTAACCCTAACCATATCGGTCCTACCGAGTTGCATCTCAGTCCCACCGAAAATCCTAACGGTCACTAGGTTTGCTGAATCGGTCCGACCGAGTTTAACCATTCGGTCCCATCGAGTTTGGAAAATTGTGTGTAACAGTTAGATTTTGTGTGGAGGCTATATATACCCCTCCACCCACTCTTCATTCGTTGAGAGAGCCATCAGAACATACCTACACTTCCAATACACATTTTCTGAGAGAGAACCACCTACACTTGTGTTGAGGTCAAGATATTCCATTCCAACCATATGAATCTTAATCTCTAGCCTTCCCCAAGTTGCTTTCCACTCAAATCTTCTTTCCACCAAATCCAAATCCTGTGAGAGAGAGTTGAGTGTTGGGGAGACTATCATTTGAAGCACAAGAGCAAGGATTTCATCATCAACACACCATTTGTTACTTCTTGGAGAGTGGTGTCTCCTAGATTGGCTAGGTGTCACTTGGGAGCCTCTGACAAGATTGTGGAGTTGAACCAAGGAGTTTGTAAGGGCAAGGAGATCGCCTACTTCGTGAAGATCTACCGCTAGTGAGGCAAGTCCTTCGTGGGCGACGACCGTGATGGAATAGACAAGGTTGCTTCTTCGTGGACCCTTCATGGGTGGAGCCCTCCGTGGACTCGCGCAACCGTTACCCTCCATGGGTTGAAGTCTGCATCAACGTGGATGTACGATAGCACCACCTATTGGAACCACGACAAAAGCATCCGTGTCTCCAATTGCGTTTGAATCCTCTAAACCCTTTCCTTTACATTCTTGCAAGTTGCATGCTTTACTTTCCACTGCTCATATACTCTTTTGCATGCTTGCTTGAATTGTGTGGAGATTGCTTGACTTGTGCTAAGATAGCTAAAATCTGCCAAGAACTAAAATTGGGAAAAGGCTAGATTTTTATTTGGTCAAGTAGTCTAATCACCCCTCTAGACATACTTTCGATCCTACAAGTGGTATCAGAGCTTTGGTCTCCATTTGCTTTGATTTCCATAGCTTTTGGTGGTCATAGCCTTGGTCTCACAACCTAGGAGAGTATGGCGTCTAGCGAGGGAAATTATCACCATAGAGGTCCTTACTTTGATGGCACTAATTTTGCTAGTTGGAAGCATAAGATGAAAATGCATATTCTTGGACATAACCCTGCCGTTTGGGCTATTGTGTGTATTGGCTTGCAAGGTGAATTCTTTGATGGGAAAGAACCGAATCGTGAAGCTACCGCAGAAGAGTTGAAAATGCTGCAATACAACGCTCAAGCTTGTGATATCCTCTTCAACGGATTGTGCCCCGAAGAATTCAACAAAATCAGCCGTCTTGAGAATGCAAAGGAAATTTGGGATACTTTGATTGATATGCACGAAGGTACCGACTCCGTCAAGGAATCCAAATTGGATGTGCTTCAAAGTCAACTTGACAAGTTCAAAATGAAGGATGGTGAAGGTGTCGCTGAAATGTACTCTAGGCTTGCTCTTATCACAAATGAGATTGTCGGCTTAGGGAGTGAAGAGATGACCGATAGATTCATCATCAAGAAGATCCTAAGAGCCTTGGATGGAAAATATGATACCGTGTGCACATTGATCCAAATGATGCCCAATTACAAAGATCTCAAGCCAACGGAAGTCATCGGAAGAATTGTTGCTCATGAGATGTCACTCAAGGATAAAGAGGAACTTCACAACAAATCAAGTGGTGCTTACAAAGCCTCATGTGAAGCCCCCACATCATCGAGTGAGAAACAAACCTTCAATGAAGAATTGAGCTTAATGGTGAAGAACTTCAACAAGTTCTACAAGAGTAGAAGCAAAGAGAGAAGCTCCAAGTCAAGGTCCTACAATGACAAAAGATCTTCTAGTCGAGAGAGAAATTGCTACAATTGTGGAAGGCCTGGACACTATTCCAATGAGTGTACGCCCCCCTACAAGAGAAGAGAAGATTCTCCCAAGAGAAGAAGTAGAAGAGAAGAATCACCATCTAGAGAAAGAAGGAGTAGAGATGATCGTTATGAACGAAGACCCTCACGGAGAAGCAAGGATTCGGAAAGAAAGGACAAGTCATCAAGGAGCTACACAAAACGAAGACATCAAGCTAATGTTGGCGAATGGGTATCCGGCTCCGACTCCGACAACCACTCTGAGAGAAGCTATCACTCCGACTCCGAATATACTCAAGATGAAGGTGTTGCCGGTCTAGCACTTGTGACAACCAACTCCTACGACCTATTTGACTCACCAAATGAAGAAGTTGGAACATGCTTCATGGCTAAAGCCCCAAAGGTATCACACCCCGAGTATGTTGATTTCAATAGTGATGAAGATGACTTGTTAGGTGATGATGATTTACTTGTTGACAACTCTAGTGATGAATACTATGATGAAACGTCAATTAATCATGTCAATCAAGATAAAATGAATGACAATGATAAGGAGAAGATTGAGTCTCTAACTAAAGAACTAGACACTCTTAAGTTAGCTCATGAAACTATCTTAGGAGATCATCGAGAACTTTTAAGGACTCATGAGAAATTGTGCTTTGAAAAGCTCAACCTTGAGCAAGAGCATGAGTTCTTAAAAGCAATCAATGATGATCTTCGTAAGAAAAGTTCTTCTTACATTGCCAAGCGTTTACTCTTATCCACTTACATGCCTCAAGTCAAGTTTAGTAACAAGAACAAGAAAGATTCTTCCTCTAGTAGTAACAATAATCATGCTAAATCCAATATTGTTGCTTCTAGTAGTTCTCTTGATTCCACTAATGATTCTCTTAGCCAAGTTACACTTGAGCAAGAAAATAGCTTATTGAAGGGAATTATAGAGAAAGGTGTTTACAAGAGCCTTGCCGGAAGTAAGCAATTCGAGGAAATTATATGCAAGCAAGGAAGGCACCGGAAGAATCAAGGTGTTGGTTTTGAACGAAAGTTCAATGCCAATGGAGTTGAGTGGAAAGAAGATCAATACCCCAAGACGAAGTTTGTTCCTCAACAAGAGAAGTATGATCCTAATTCTCTCAAAGGGACACAAGCTCAAGATGATCTTCCACCACAAGACCACAAGCAAAAAGGCAAGGACAAGCTTTAAGAGGAAATTGATGCATTTGAAGAAGCCCCTAAGGCCTTGGTCAAGTGGGTTCCCAAGACTACTTCAAGTTCCACTTCATCAAGTACAACTACAACACCGAGGATTCCCATCAAGATGGTGTGGATCCCGAAGAAGAATAACTAGAGAGTTCTTGAGGGTGACTCCGCCAACATACTTCACTCTTATCATCTTGGCAAGAACAAGTGAAATCAACTTCCACATCTTGCACTAGTTCAAGGAGTCACAAACCCTCTTGTTGGTAAGACAAGGGACAAGGTAACCTAAAAGCTTTCATAGACATCATCTTGTGTGTGCATCACTCTATGTCTATGGATATCCTTGTTTGTTCCTTGTGGGACTAACCCATGTAGGTATTGAAAGTGCAACTCACTCCAATGGATAGCTTCAAATGATCTACATCAACATTGAGCATCCACATCTTCAACATCTACATGAAGTCATCATCGACAAAACCCAAGGTTAGTTCATCCCTCTTAGGGGGGATCTCACATCTAGGGGGAGCTTTACTCTAAGAATTGAGCTAAAGCAACTCTAATGGTGTGAACACAACAAATGCTTTATGTAAAAGTGGTAACCCCACTTGTGCTTAAACAATGTGTATGACCTATGATCAAATGTTCTCATTTTACTCCTAAGTCAATATACTCATATATAGATGACCTAGTCATCGCCAATTGTTTGATAGATGCTAGAATTGGTTGTGCATGCTTTGCCACATATTTCAATTGCCATTTTATTGTGTGAACATGTTGATTGCATATTTTACTCATTCGAGGACATCCACTTGTTGTTTTGATTGATTGGTTTTCTTTTCTTTTGCCAAGCGGATGGACAAGAATGCCTAAGAACCCTCTCTAGCTATCTATGCTTTTGTCGTCTCAAACTCTATTCATGCTACATCACAAAATTTGATCAAGTCAGATTCGAACCAGTCTGTGTGAGGAGCACTCGGAGTCCCTGATTCGTCATAGATTTAAACTTCCAAAACTTCTTTGTGCTTTTCGGTCAGACCGATTCCTCCATTTCGGTTATACCGAGATCACTAAGTCGATCTAGGTTTTCAATCTCGGTGCAACCGATTAAAACCTTTCGGTCACACCGAGTTTCAGTAACTGCTTGCAGTTATGAATCTCGGTGCCACCGAGTTGTTCCACTCGGTCACACTGACAGGGTCGGGCTATATATACTCACGGGCAAATTTTTGGAAATTTCTCCGAAACCCCTTCGCCCGTGCATAGCTCGCTCTGCCTCCTGGGTCTCCGGATCGTCCTCCTCGTCGCCAGCCGCCTCCTATCGCTGGTCTCCACCACCGTCAACGGAATTCTTCCCCGCCGTTGCCGCCGTAGCGAGTTCATCGCCGAACTAGGGTATGGACTCGATCACAATGCTATCGCCGTCTGATTCCTAGCACATTGTGTTCACTATGATTCTTACCACGATTGAAACGCTTCTATCCAGTCAAAACACTCCGTAGATTAGAGTTGAATTGAAAATTTAGGGTTAGTTTTCCGCCGAAACCATCTCGGACCATCCGAGTTATGGAACTCGGTACCACCGATTCGGCTCAGGCCATTGCAGATGTAATTTTCAGTCTGACCGAGAATTGCAAATCGGTGTGACCGAGTTCAGGACTTTGTGAAACCCTAGCAGTCTCGGTGCCACCGAACTGTGACTCGGTCTGACCGAGTTCACTAGTTTAGGTTCCAACAGCTGCTTCGGTATCATCGAGTTTACAAATCGGTTGATCCGAAATGCTTTCTGTGGAAAACTAAACTTAAGTTTTTGACTCATTCTTTTGCAAAAACCTCTGCATTTTGTGATGCTCATCCACTCTATCTCATCTATATCTATTCACAGGGTCTGCTGTCATTGTTTGCAATATGTCTGATTAGAGTGACAGCCAAAATAGGTCAGAGGAGCAGGTTCACCTGAGCGAGGGCACTAGTCCCTCTAGCAGTTCAGATGATGGTAGCAGGAGCACTCCTAGAAACTTGCCCAAAGCAGCCACCAGAACAAGGAAGAAGAAAACTTCAGAGTCTGAGGATGAAGACTATGTGGCAGTTGAGGATGAGGCCACTTCCAAGAAGAAAGTGGTTAAGAAGGAATATAGCACTGCTGGTGCCACCAAGCCAGGCATGAAGCAAAAGGTTCCTGCAAAGAGAATTCCAATGTCTAAGGCCAGAGCATCTACTCAAGTCCCTTTGGGATCTCAACCCAAAGAGGCTGCTGCAGAAGGGAAGAAAAGGAAGGAAAGGGTCAAGAAGACCATGGCCAGAGTGATTGGAAATGCTTCCATGATGGAAGAGGAAGAGGAAGAAGAGGTTGCTGCACCAGCACCCAAGGCACAGAAGCTTATGAGTGATGCTATCAGGACAGGGGCTGCTTCATCAAAGCCCAAAGAAGCACCCAAAGCAGCCTCCAAGCCCAAGAGTGCACTTAAGAGGAATACCAGGAGTATGTCAGCTGCTGAGAAGAACAAGGCCCTAGTGCCTGAAGTTGCTGCTGATGAAGATGATGAAGGACAAGTCCTGAGAAAGCTCAAACCCTAGATTCCAGACCACAATGATGCTCATCCTGTGGCTGAGAACATGAAGATCAGGAGAGACTCAGGGTTGAGACTATGGAGAGAGACATATCCATATGCTACCAGGAGAAGGACTACTGTTGATTACAGGTTCCACACAAAGGAACAACAGGACTTCTATGAGACACTGTTGTTGGACAAGAAGCCTATAGTGTGTGAAATGAGGTGGGTCGACTGGAAGTATATCAAGGAAAATGAGGAACACTATCCCGGTGTGTTTGACAGCTTCAGTGCTTGTGGAGTTGCAGACTTTGTTGGGCAGACGCTCACAAAGTGGAATGAGGAGCTCATAATGCAATTCTACTCCACAACACACTTCTATCCAGATGGCAGGATAGTATGGATGTCTGAAGGTACAAGGTACCACTCAACTATTGAGGAATGGGCAAATCTGATCAATGCTCCTAAGGAAGAACAAGATGACTTGGATGTCTATGCCAAGAAGAAGATGGATCACAACTCTATGGAAAACATGTACAAGGAGATTCCTGAAGATGATCTTGAGACTCACCAGTTTGGGTCAGTAAAACACTTGATGTCAGGGCTGCCTACAATCAATTGGATCCTTAGGCACACTCTCTTGCCCAAGTCTGGTGATCACAGAATGATCAGAGGCCATGCAATTAACTTGCTACATATATTTGATGTGCCACAGAAGTTCAAGGTCATGAGCCTTATAGTTGAGACTATCAAGAGGACTGCAGCTGACCAGAAAAGATGTTGTGGATATGCCCCACAAATTTAGGAGTTGAAAAACTCAAAGATGGGCACAGGCACATACCTGTTGGATAAGGAACACTTGCCTATCTACCCAGACTTCGAGGACAATCAAGTTGTGATGAATGAGAATGAACCATCATCAGTACAAGCTCAAGAGAAGAAGGAGAAAGCAAAGAAAGAGAAGGCTGCCAAGATGCCAACTCAAGAGGAGGCATCTGAGTACTTTTTGAAAAGCAAGCAAGATCAGGTTGGCTACCTGATTGCATCCACTCTGAGGATTGAGAAGGGACTGGCCACCCTGACTCAAAACCAGGAGAGCTTGGAAAGAATCGTGGAGCAAAAAATTCTATGATTTAGATGTCAAAGTAACTGAGATTCAGTCAGTTGTGGAGCAGCTACAAGATGATATGCAGGAGAGGAAGGGCAGAACAACCACCGATGCACTTGCCAGAGTGCCTCAAGCTCAGAGATCAAATGCAATGCCTGTTCCAGACACTAGAGTCACTTCATCTGCACCAGCTACAACTTCAGCACAACCAGCTCCAGCACCAACTCCATCAGCTCCATCCACATCAACTGAAGCCTTCGTCCTTGGCGTTCTCCGGACACCACCACCTTAAGACCAAGCTTGAGAGACGTTCTAGTGCTATGCATTTTCTATGAACTTTTTGGTAACTTGTTGCCAAAGGGGGAGAAAAATGTATAGATCATAGGCTTCGAGAGAGAGCATTGGTTTTTATTCTCTCTTGCTTTGGTGGTTGAACTTTGTTTGTCTTTTGGTTGCTTGAGATACTATGCTATTTTCTGTGAGATATTGATGATCATGTGGTTGATCATAAGCTACACTTATGCTTGTTAGATGATATTATCTTACTTATCCTTATATGATCATTCACTTTGCTTGGTGATGAGTGCATGTATTTACTTCTTATCATTTTGAGCGCTCCACCAAGATGTATGTGACATGGAAGAGTAACCCATGATCCTAACTCATTGTGCATTTGCAGTCCAAAGCAAATCTTAAGATATGCACAAATTTAGGGGGAGCTCTTGCTTTTCACATACTTCTCAAAGCGACAATATCTTTCACTCTTATTACCATTTATCGACGCTTTGATCTATATGTTGTCATCAATTACCAAAAGGGCCATTTACATTTGTTCCCCTAACTGGAACCCACTACTCAGATTTGCCCCTAATTTCGAAGCATGCTCAAATTTGCCCCTCTTCCGTTAGTCACTCTTATAGAAATGCCCTTCTATGCCGTTACTGTTTGGTCAAAGGGCTTTGACCGTTTTCTGGACATTTGTTGGACATTTCGCCCCTAACTCCTTGTGCCACTTACATGCGGGACCCAATCTAAAAAAACAAAAGGCAAAACCTCTTTCTCTCATCCCTCTGTTTGTACCACTTACATGTGGGGGCCAACCAAAAACATATGAAAAGTTAGACCAGTCTGGTCAAATTAGACTTTGAGGACCCACATGTCATTGTCTCTTAGTAGTTTTTAACCGTTTTCTGGACATTAGAAGAGGGCCCAGGAGTCAGTGGCCCACTTAAACAAGGGCGTGTTAGTCTTAACAAATTTTTAACCACGGCCACTAAACTCTGGCGTGTGTTGAATGGACGGCGGCGACGTGCGGGATGATGCTGGAGTGGCTCGGGGCTGCGGAGCAGGCCTGCGATGCTGCTGCCACAAAGCCGAAGTCGACTTAGGTCACTAGAGCGCGTAGGGTGGCCGGGAGAACATGCAGCAGTGAGCTCAAGCGGCGGCACCGGCGGGAGGAGCACGGCGCGCGAGGGTCAGAAGGTGCGAGGGCTTTGCAAAAAGGCTCAAAGGAGCATATGCTGACCTGGAACATGATAGGGTAGTCAGGGATGACGGGGAGATACTACAGCGTCAGCTCCGACCTCGTTGGCGGCTGCCGGAGCATGCAGTCATGGGACACGCACGACACAGGCTCAATACTCGAATCCCTCGCGCCAAGAGCATCCAATCGAGATCATGCACATTTCGCCTCAACCAATTTGGTGCTTATCCCTCTCCTTCCTAATCTCCGGCGATGAGCGCCGCCGGCCACCCAAGGTCGATGTCGTCGCTTCCGGCGTGGCTTCTCCAAATCCTCGTTCTAAGATCCCCTTCTAGAGCTTCTTCTTGCTTTACGCTCATCAATTTTGTGTTCAGTAGGTTCCCAGGAGCTCCCCGCAACAACCATCGCCGTCCACCGCTGGACACCGTCGGGGACTGGATCTAGTGGCCTCCTATGCGCCCAACTGGCGCAAATCAACGCGCGATGGTGAGCGCAACACTACCACTCTAGCGAGCCTGTTACTGGCAGCTGCCGCGTGCTGTTGGCAGCCGCCGCCGATGTTCCCAGCACACCGGAGTTGAGAGAGAGAGAGGGAAGAGAGAGAATAGAGTTTTTATTTTAGTTTTTGTTGGCCCCACATGTAAGTGGTAAAAAAGAGGGATGAGACAAAGAGTTTTTGCCTTTTGTTTTTTTAGAGTGGGTCCTGCATGTAAGTGGCACAAGGAGTTAGGGGCAAAATGTCCAACAAACGTCCAGAAAATGGTCAAAGCCCTTTGACCAAACGGTAACGTCATGGAAGGGCATTTCTATAAGTGTGACTAACGGAAGAGGGGCAAATTTGAGCATGCTTCGAAATTAGGGGCAAATCTGAGTAGTGGGTTCCAGTTAGGGGCACAAATGTAAATGACCCTTACCAGAAAGGGGGATATTGAAAGTGCAACTATCCCTGGGTGGTTTTGGTAATTCCTGACAACATATAGCTCATTGATCTAACATTATTCCAAGATTAATATTTTAGGAAAAGCTCAATGAATGGCATGGCATGGATGAGGAAAGTGGATCCCTCAAAATTCGAAGGACAAAAAGTTTGGCTCAAGCTTCAAGATCAAGACTCTACATTTTATATTTTAGTGATCCAAGATCACATTGAGTCTATAGGAAAAGCCAATACTATCAAGGAGGGATGAGGTGTTGCTTAATGGCTTGCTTGCTCAAAATGCTTAGTGATATGCTCCAAAACCCTCAACTACCTTCCCACATCCACATATGACCTAAACCAAAAGTCAAACTCGGCCCCACCGATTCTTTCTATCCGGTGCCACCGAGTTTCAAATGTCATAGCCACGGCCACAAACCCTAGGCAAATCGGTCTCACCGATAGGGATCTCGGTCTCACCGAGATGGGATTGTAATCTCTTTGTTTCCCTTCGTAACGTTTCGGTCTTACCGAGATGCGCGATTGGTCCCACCGAGATTGCAATGTAAACTCTCTGTTTCCCTTTTGTAACATTTCGGTCTCACCGAGATGAGCGAATCGGTCCCATCGAGTTTACCTGACCAACTCTCTAGTTAGCTTATTACCAAAATCGGTCCCACCGAGTTTGTGTAATCGGTCACACCGAGATTACGTTATGCCCTAACCCTAACCATATCGGTCCTACCGAGTTGCATCTCAGTCCCACCGAAAATCCTAACGGTCACTAGGTTTGCTGAATTGGTTCGACCGAGTTTAACCATTCGGGGCCACCGAGTTTGGCAAATTGTGTGTAATGGTTAGATTTTGTGTGGAGGCTATATATACCCCTCCACCCACTCTTCATTCGTTGAGAGAGCCATCAGAACATACCTACACTTCCAATACACATTTTCTGAGAGAGAACCACCTACACTTGTGTTGAGGTCAAGATATTCTATTCCTACCATATGAATCTTGATCTCTAGCCTTCCCCAAGTTGCTTTCCACTCAAATCTTCTTTCCACCAAATCCAAATCTTGTGAGAGAGAGTTGAGTGTTGGGGAGACTATCATTTGAAGCACAAGAGCAAGGAGTTCATCATCAACACACCATTTGTTACTTCTTGGAGAGTGGTGTCTCCTAGATTGGCTAGGTGTCACTTGGGAGCCTCTGACAAGATTGTGGAGTTGAACCAAGGAGTTTGTAAGGGCAAGGAGATCGCCTACTTCGTGAAGATCTACCGCTAGTGAAGCAAGTCCTTCGTGGGCGACGGCCGTGATGGAATAGACAAGGTTGCTTCTTCGTGGACCCTTCGTCGGTGGAGCCCTCCGTGGACTCGCGCAACCGTTACCCTCCGTGGGTTGAAGTCTCCATCAACATGGATGTACGATAGCACCACCTATCGGAACCACGACAAAAACATCCGTGTCTCCAATGGCGTTTGAATCCTCCAAACCCTTGCCTTTACATTCTTGCAAGTTGCATGCTTTACTTTCCGCTGCTCATATACTCTTTTGCATGCTTGCTTGAATTGTGTGGAGATTGCTTGACTTGTGCTAAGATAGCTAAAATCTGCCAAGAACTAAAATTGGGAAAAGGCTAGATTTTTATTTGGTCAAGTAGTCTAATCACCCGCCTCTAGACATACTTTCGATCATACACCCTCCCATGGTCGCCTCCGCCCGAGAGCCTCCAGCAGAGACCTCCCGCGAGCCTGCAGACCGACCCCGTCGCTCCTCCTCTTCCCTTTGTTTTCCTCCCTCCTCTCACATCTCTCTCTCTCTGAACCAGAGTCTCAGGCCACCATGGGCAGCCCCAGGAGCTCCGTTGCGCCGCTGGATCCGAGACCCCTCGCCCGGACCTGCCCGTTCCCGGCGCTCGCGTCGCCGTCCGCCAACCGTCGCCGGAGTTCCTTGTCGGCTCGTGCGCCGACCTGCAAGTCCCTCGCCTTGTCGTCCTGCGCCTGGAGCCGCACCCCTCCGTCGTCTCTTCCTGGAGCCACCGCAGCAGGCGGACCTCCGCATCCGGCCACGCAGCCGGCAAGCCCTGTATGCACCTCGCCGGCCATCTCCGACGCCTCCTCGCTGGAGTTCCCTCACGCCAAGTTCGCCGTCCGCCGCGCCAAGGCCCCTGCCTCGCGCCCTCCTCCTCGTCGCCCTTCGTCGCCGGGAGCCCGCGCCAAGTCCCTCGACTCGGCACCCCTTTGCCTCACTCGCCGGAGCTCTGCTCCAAGCGCTGCCCTCAGCTCTGCTGCTGCTCTGCATCGCGCCACTGCCTCTCCTGCGTCCAGACGAGAACGAGCGAGGCAACCGCTCGTGTTGACCGCATCTCCCTCTTCGCTAGGCCCAGCACCAGGCCTCCTCAATTTTCCTTTTTTTGAACGGGCCAAGCCCATGGTAAGCCAGATCCAGCACCCCCCCTTGCACTAATGGACCAGCCAGTTTTAGCCCAGATATTTTTTTCCTTAACTGCGATTTAATCAATTTCCAGGGAATTGCACTTTTGCAGATCAGCCCCTAAACTTCATGCATTTCATTACTCACAAACTAAGCATCACATGTAAAAACTTTGTATATGAAACTTGCTTAGAATTTTGTCTAGTTTAATAATATTCAACTTTCATGCATGTTTAAAATGTCTAAAATGCTGTTTGGTTAAATTTTCTCCTATGTCATGCAAAAATGCTTTAATTCCTAACTAAATAACCGTAGCTCGGATCTTAATAAACTTTATATGTAAATGGGGTAGAATTATGCCTAGTTTAACATGGTGGAATCACTTTGCATGTTTAATAACTCTAAAATTTTGTTTAGGACAGAACAATACCAAACCTAATATATGCATATGGGGATTTACCGGAATTGTTGTTCGTTGTTTCCAGCCTCATTT
The DNA here is from genome assembly GCF_003073215.2 of Triticum urartu. NCBI lineage: Eukaryota > Viridiplantae > Streptophyta > Magnoliopsida > Poales > Poaceae > Triticum > Triticum urartu. Next base: position 422,476,217 of record NC_053025.1, read on the forward strand.
GAACTTGACTAGATAGTTAGTTTAACTTTGCTTCACCTCTTGCCATGCTAACCAACATTTAATATTGTTGAGTACCTAAACGAGAGAGAACTAAATAAGTCATGTGGTGTTTTCTTCAATATGCAACTCCATTGCACATTGAGCTCCACTTAATTTGTAGTGTTGTTTGTTGCACTTTTCCATGCCATGCTTCATTAAACCGGACATGCATCATACTTGATTGTGCATTATGCCATGATTATGTGATGGTTGATTACCATGATTGTTTGCTCTTTCTGGTGTTGCTTCTTTGGGTTGGTTCCGATAACGTCGCGTTTGTGAGGATTCGTTCGCCTATGTCTGTTTGCCTTCTTCTTGGACTCATTCTTCTTCCTTGCGGGATCTCAGGCAAGATGACCATACCCTCGAAATCACTTCTATCTTTGATTGCTAGTTGCTCGCTCTTTTTGTATGCCTATGCTGCGATACCTACCATTTGCTTATCATGCCTCCCATATTGTTAAGTCAAGCCTCTAACCCACCTTGTCCTAGCAAACCGTTGATTGGCTACGTTACCGCTTTGCTCAGCCCCTCTTATAGCGTTGTTAGTTGCAGGTGAAGATTGGAGTTTGTTCCTTGTTGGAACATGGATATTTTGTTGGGATATCATAATATCTCTTATTTAATTAATGCATCTATATACTTGGTAAAGGGTGGAAGGCTCGGCCTTATGCCTGGTGTTTTGTTCCACTCTTGCCGCCCTAGTTTCCGTCATATCGGTGTTATGTTCCCGGATTTTGCGTTCCTTACGCAGTTGGGTTATAATGGGAACCCCTTGAGAGTCCGCCTTGAATAAAACTCCTCCAGCAATGCCCAACCTTGGTTTTACCATTTTCCACCTAGCCTTTTCTTTCCCTTGGGTTCTGCAGACTCAAGGGTCATCATTATTTTAACCCCCCCGGGTCAGTGCTCCTCTGAGTGTTGGTCCAACCTGTCAACTCTGGGCTGGCCTACCGGAAGTTTGGACAATCTGAGTGTGCCCTGAGAACGAGATATGTGCAGCTCCTATCAGGATTTGTCAGCACATTCGGGCGGTGTTGCTGGATATGTTTTACCATTGGCGAGGATGTCTTGTAACCGGGATGCCGAGTCTGATCGGATTGTCTTGGGAGAAGGAATATCCTTCGTTGACCGTGAGAGCTTGTGATGGGCTAAGTTGGGACACCCCTACAGGGATTTGAAATTTCGAAAGCCGTGCCTGCGGTTATGGGCAGATGGGAATTTGTTAATGTCCGGTTGTAGAAAACCTGAAGTTGACCTTAATTAAAATACATCAACCGTGTGTGTTACCGTGATGGTCTCTTCTCGGCGGGGTCTGGGAAGTGCACACGGTGTTGGAGTAATGCTTGACGTAGGTTGTTTTAGGATCACTTCTTGGTCATAGTTGTTCGACCGTGCTTTTGCCTTCTCTTCTCACTCTCATTTGCGTATGTTAGCCACCATATATGCTAGTCGCTTGCTGCAGCTCGACCTCATACCTTTTCCCTTCCTATAAGCTTAAATAGTCTTGATCGCGAGGGTGTGAGATTGCTGAGTCTCCATGACTCACAGATACTTCCAAAACCAGCTTTCAGGTGCCGTTGAACCGTGCAGATGACGCAACCAAGCTCAAGGAGGAGCTCGATGAAGATCTTGTCCTTTATATTGTTTCGTTTCCAGTTGATCAGTAGTGGGGCCCAGTTGGGACGATCGTGGATATGTGTAGCATTTGGGGTAGTCTTCTTTTATTTTGGTTCCATAGTCGGACCTTGATGGTATCTGGTTGATGTAATGCTTTATTCATGTAATTGTGTGAAGTGGCGATTGTAAGCCAACTATGTATCTTTCTCCCTTATGTATTACATGGGTTGTGTGAAGATTACCTCACTTGCGACATTGCTTTAAATGCGGTTATGCCTCTAAGTCGTGCTTCGACACGTGGGAGATATAGCCGCATCGAGGGCGTTACAAATGGAGCTTGGAGCAACAATGGAGCTTAGGGTTGGAAGAGATGGTCAACTAGAGGAAGAAGACACCCCTTTTATAGCTTAGGACAAAAATCCAACCATTATCCACCTACCAGCCCGCGACCAGCGGTACTATCACCGTAGACCAGCGGTACTACCGCAAGGCCACACGGTACTTCCGCTTGCCGACAGGCGGTACTACCGCAATGCCACGCGGTACTACCGTGAGGACCCGCGATACTACCGCAGCAGCAGCTAGGGCAGACCTGTAGCACAAGGGCTGAGGACGGTACTGCCCTGGGCGCGGTACTACCGCTCCCCCTTGCGGTACTACCGCAAGGCAGGAAACCCCTAGCCTGTGAAGAGCGCGGATAAAAATACATTCGTTCCTACTTCCACTGGTAAACGGACGAAGCAAAAATCCGATACGGTACTACCGCAGAGGAGCGGTACTACCGCCTGGCAGCTGAGCCAGGCCGCACACTGTAGTACTACGCAAGGGATGCGGTACTACCGCGGTGGCGCGGATGTAAAAAATTACATCCGCCCCTACTATCGCGAAGGAGCGGTACTTGGCCTGGGGGTCACGGTACTACGGCTCCAGAGGAGCGGTACTACCGTGGGAACCTGCGGTACTACCGCGCCATAGTACGGTACTACCGCGGGTGCCTGCGGTACTACCGCTCACCAGGGAGCAGTACTACCGCAAGCCCATCAATAGCAGCCAGGACAAGACAAAGAGAATAAATGGAGGATGCTCCAAAGTGCAGGGGAAAGGAGGGGACAAGGAAGAAAACGTGTACATGATGATTCCACCCGAACCTTTCCGACGCAAACCCCCTCTTAATAGTACGGCTTTCCTACGACTCAAATCCACCAGAAAGAAACATAGAAAAAACGCCGTCTTCAATAGTCTTTGAGGGGCACCAAACTGTCTTGTGCCTAGCGATGAAACGTCTGGGAAACTCAAGGCACACGATTAGTCTACCACTGTAAGAGTTCGCACGACTTAATCAACTATGCTAGAGCCCATAGTAGCTTGTGGCTGCACACGGAAGTTTCTAGTATGAATAATCTCATGATGCCTTTGAGCCTGGGTGGCGGTCCATAAAGAAAAACAGTCAATCGCTGGAATACCCAGGTGCCTCAATCCACCCAAATGTGTATTAAAGTTGCCACCTTAAATAAACCATCAATTAACAATCTCACATCTGTCATGGATACACTCACCCAATCCACGTCTACTAGCATAGCATGGCAAAAAGCAAACGTAGAAGTAACTCCCAAGGGTTTGATAATAAAATAGGTAATAGGTACTACCTCATCTACTTCCCAACCCACAATTTAATTAGATCCTAATCATGCAATGTTTGAGGATTGATCTAATGCAATAAAACCTTACGGATAAATATGCCCTTACAATAGTCTGCAAGCATATATCGAGAGAGACGTGTAGTGCGATAGTATATAGTAAAGTTTGTGCTATATGCATGTACTTGCAAAATGCGTACGAATACACAAGGTTTCCAAACTTTCCCTTTTACATACTTAATTAAGGATGCTAAAAATTCCTGAACGTTCGGGATTTATCATTTGCGTCCCACAACTAATGAGATCGCCTTACGAAACAAAAATTATACTCCTCCTAAGGGAGTCCTGGATTAGGGGGTCTTCGGACAGCTGGACTATCTCCATTGGCCGGACTGTTGGACTATGAATATACAAGATTGAAGACTTCGTCTCATGTCCGGATGGGACTCTACTTGGCGTGGAAGGCAAGCCAGGCAATACGGATATGGATATCTCCTCCTTTGTAACCGACCTTGTGTAACCCTAACCCTCTCCGGTGTCTATATAAACCGAAGGGTTTTAGTCCGTAGGACAACAACCTCAACATACAATCATACCATAGGCTAGCTTCTAGGGTTTAGCCTCTCTGATCTCATGGTAGATCTACTCTTGTACTACCCATATCATCAATATCAATCAAGCAGGACGTAGGGTTTTACCTCCATCAAGAGGGCCCGAACCTGGGTAAAACATTGTGTCCCTTGCCTCCTGTTACCATACGGCCTAGACGCACAGTTCGGGACCCCCTACCCGAGATCCGCTGGTTTTGACACCGACACCTCCGAAAAGCCACGGCGCTCGCAGGAGTGCTTGCGGCGCACCACGAGTGCCCTGGTGCGCGACCGTTTCCCAGCGCGCCGACACAACGCCTCTTCCTCAGCCTCGCAACTCGCGAGGTGCTGATTGGCGGCTTGCTGGCGGGTGAGCGCGATCTCACCGGTGTGGTGATCCGGCACCAACAGGTACTCCTCCTCGCTGGAAGCGTGCACCCGGTCCACATACCACCAAGCGTAGATGAGGCGCTTGGGCCCGACTGCACTCAGGGCGTCGGCACGGGCGTCCTCTACCACCCTCATGGCCCTCGCACGAGCCCTCTGCCAAAGAGCCAATTGCCTGACTCTCTCGGACGCGACATAGGCCTCCCAGGCAGCTTGTTCCGCGATGCGCTTCTCTTCCTCGGCCTTCTTCTCCGCCTCTATTTTGGCGCACTCTGCTGGAGGCAAAGCCTCCCACAAGGCAACATCCATTTCTTTCCAAAGCTCCTCAAGGCTGGGGGGCTCGGCGGGCGGCGCGGCGTTCTCCTCGTAGCGGGGAGCCGACGCGTCCTCCGGCGCGTGTGTTGGCAAGATTGGGAACACCGACGCGTCCACCTCAACGCGTCGCGGCGAGGAGCGGAACGCCGATGCGTCCTCCTCGACTAGTGGCGGCGAGGAATGGAACAACGACGCGTCGCGTAGCGACGAGGAGCGGAACACCGACGCGTCCTCCTCGACTAGTGGCGGTGAGGAACGGAACGGCGACGCGTGACCGTCTGCGCGGTGCAGCGAGGGGCTCCTAGGGCTTGGGAGGGGCGATGCCATGGTGGTCGACGTGAGAGGGAGGGGGAGGAGATAGCAATGAACGTGAACGTGAGGGGGAGGAGATAGCGATGTCGTGGGAGGCGCAGTATTAATAGCAAGCAATGGCACACCTACGTAAGATATGGACTGAGCTGCACTGACTTAACTTCAGGTCCAGTTGCATCACTGACATGTGGGCCAGACCCCTATTGGGCCCATATGTCAGTGACCCAATGCACCTACAGTTAAGTAACAACTACGTGGGCATATTTGTTGGAGTAAATTACGGGGGAGCGAAGGGGTGGAAATATTTCTGGTCACAACGCATTGGACCAGCATGGGGGGAGGAGGGTCATGCATGCAGATTAAATTAACCCCACTAAAAAACGATATTTTAAACGTGGCTACTCGATCTGTGGCAACTGGCGAGCCACCGCGCTCCAAGTCGTTCACCTGTGGTCCCAACCATCAACTCCTACGGATCAAATTATCACGCGAGTTGACTATTCATACAAAGGTGCTCCACCACGTACCCGGTACCCGCGAATGCAGCAATCGTGCACCTAGGGTTTTAGGGTTTATTTGTTAATGTTGCCTTTACGTAACACTCATGTGTGCGAGACAGCGAGAGGCCGACTGCGTGTGTGCACCTCTTCTCTTCGTATATGTACTCCACCATTTGTCTGGTGTCCAAAAAATTATAATAACTACTAGCAATGTGCCAATGCGTTGCCACACGATCAAAGTAGATTAATACTTATTCACCGATTTGATAGAAAAAAGTCTACTTTTGAAATACGTATATCACTAAAAATATGTTATGTTTCACTCAAAATATATTCCTTTGGCGGTTTTGATGAGATAAGGGAGGAATGTTGTTGGTTTCAAGATTCGAGAAGTGGTATATGTCTAATTTCTACTCTTACTAGCAAGATGCCCATGCGTTGCATGGAACATCAAGATCTTGTGGGAGAAAAGGATGAACGAGGGAAGGCCTTATCTGCAAATGTGGTGAAGAGTGCGGGTAAATTGCCATATTTTCCTTCCTATCCGCCAGATATAAATCGGACGACCTACATTGCAGGATGGCAGACCCACCATCATCACCAACTCTATTTTTTATCCCTACTCTTATAAAAAGCATTGTCGGTGATGATCGTGTGCCTGCCATCCTGCAATATAGGCCGTCCGATCTATATCTGACGGATAGGAAGGAAACTATGGCAATTTTGCAAAAAGATGCCCACACCCCTCTCTACATTTGCAAATAAGGCCTTCCCTCATTCATCCTTTTCCCCCACAAGATAAACTACTCACACAAATGCATCTTGATGTTTCATGCAACGCATGGGCATCTTGCTAGTTGTTGCAAAAAGACCATGTGTGTGTGAGAGAGAGGGAGAGTGGAGGAGGACGGAGTGCATGTGTGACAAAGACACAAGGAGTGTGTGTGCGATAGGTATCAGCTTAAAATGAGGCGATAGTGTGTGTGTGCATGATCGAGAGGGTGTGTCTCAAGAAGGGAAGAAAAATCTACATAGATACAAGGAGCGGGAGAGAGACATGTATGCGATGGTGGAAGCACGAGTGTGCGGGTGTATAAACCTATCTAGAGGCTAGCTAGTCGATAAATGTTTGTGAGAGAAAGACGAGTCGGGGTGCGAAAGTGAGAGTTTTGTGTGTGTGAGAGAGAGGCGGTAGTCGGGAAGGGGAGTGGAAGCAGGAGTTGTGTGTGTGTCTGTGTGTGAGAGAGGAGACGGTAGTCGGGGTTGTCTGATCGGTAAAGAAATGAATAATGTCAGTCTGGGATGGAGACGAAAAGGAGACCGCAAAAAATGTTGTGTCTACAGGAGAGAGAGAGAGCAATTTTAGTGGTATGAGTCATATGTAGAGACATATAGGGTGTGTGTGAGAGAATCCCATAGAGAGAAAGACAAAGTGAAAGACGAGTGGAGACTATGTGTGTGGCGGTGAAAAAGAAAGCCTAGGTACCGAGTGATACCAGAGAACAATAGAGACGTGAGAGATAATGAAAACCATGTAATGTATAATGATAGGGAGAGTGTGACACTTCTCAAGGGAGACGTCGAGAGACCATGTTTGCGAGGATAGGAGAAACATGAAGTGAGCGTGCGGGTGAGCTAGAGAAAAGAGAGTGATAGCTACCTGAAGGAGCATGCATGCGAGAGAGATGGGCGTGAAAGGAGTGAACAAAAAAGGGATTCAAATATTTGAATTCGAGATGATGATACATGTAATCCATACTCGAACCAAAATTGATCTATCAAACAAGCATACTCATATGAATTCACGCACATCTATGTTATTTAATATGTAGATATTACTGATCCATACATTTTAGTAGAACATAATTTGGTTAAATTTTTTCGAATTCAACCTTAAGATTTCGAGATCGTTGTATTTGTAAATCATATTATACATATAAAGGAGCAGAATTCTTTGTTGTGCTTTTGAAAGTATATATAAAAAATGATGTATATAGGATGTAATTCCAATTGAAAATTGACCCCGCCCGAAAAAATTAGAATACAAACGGGATTCGAATTGAGTTGGCATGATAAACATGCACTCTACAAAATTTGAACGAAGCGGGGAAAGTTGCAGTAACCGCCCGAAACCAAAATCTGCCAGATGGAAACCACTACTGCCTATCCCTGCCACGCAAAGCCTATCTGCTGGATTTTTATAGGTTTCGATAGGGGTAGGTTTGTAATTTCACACAAACGTGACGTAACCGCCTCTCACCCGGATTCATACACAGTGGGCGCCAAAACACAATGAGTCCTCGGCCGAAATCGACTCCCTCCCCGATTCATATCATACACGGTGGGCGCCAAAAACAAACTCTCGTCGGCAAATATTCGGTGTATGCGAGATTACCTTCCTATCCCCAACTGACTAATGTTGTTGTGATGTAGTAGAAATTTGAAACGGGGGCTAAGTTTGTAAATTTCCTCGCATTTGAGACAAACGCGCCCTGAATACATGGTTCCCCCTTCCTCTCTACCTCCCTTTTCCCCATTCGTACTCCGTGGGTGCCAAACACCCTCTCCACCCCACCCTCCTCCGTCCGCCGCCGTCCGCCACCCCATCCACCGTCGTCCTCCTCCACCATGCCGGAGCTGATACCCCGACGCCGCCGTCCATTACAAGAGATTGACCTTTCTCATCCACGACTACGGACCGGGATCCTTGCATCCCGTCCCCTCGCTTCATCCCCCCCGCTGTCCACCTTGCCGGCGCCGCTCCTACGACCGTCTCGTCCACCGCACCCTGCTGCCACCGTCTACCCTCCTAGATCTGCTTCCACGCCGCCGACAGCCATCGCTACCGCAGCACCGTCAAATTCTCAGCAGATGCGTACACGGCGCCGCACCAGAGGCGGTACTCTTTCGTATCTGCTCAACTTATTTATCGCAGCAAGAAAATAGATCGCCACTGCTTTACTCTGATTTCTTGTCCTGGTTGCAAAGTTGCCTTTGTCTGGTTTGCACCTTCAGATCCGCCATGGCACGCTCAACACTATACTCCCAATGCTTATGGTTTTCCCCTTTTATATTCCACACTAGTTAAATTACAGTAGACTAAATTTCAAAATTGGGTCAATCGATTTTTCAGAGCTCGCCGGAGTTCGCCGGTGCGATCGTGTGTAGCGACCAGACCTCAAATAGTCTGATCTCTATGCTTCAGTGTCATCCCTGGATCAGTAATGCTGACACGCACAGTACTTGAAGGATTTATAACAGAGTAGCAATCACACACTTATTACAACGAGTGTCTCAAAAGAGAACTTATTACAAATAACATGGCTTAAGGCCATCTAATAACGATAACAGCGGAAGGCTTGAAAGATAAGTGAGTCCATCAAATCCAACGACATCACTGAGTATAGAACCACAACCTAAGGCTCCTTTCTTGTCGTCTGAAAAGTCTGCAACATGAACGTTGCAGCCCGAAAACGGGTCAGCACATGGAATATGCTGGCAGAGTAACACATAGAGGGTAATGAACAGAAATAGGCTATACTACATGCTTATATGGCTGGTGGAAAGCTCTATGGTTACAGTTTTGCGTAAAGCCAGTTTTTCCCTACTATAAAGGAATAAATTTTATTTAACTATAATGGTAGTTGTTAAACATTGAGAGTGTAGACACCCTCTCAATCCCAATTAAACATCATCATTAAAACCCAACAAAATTAATTAAAGTCACATGATGAGATCACATGATAATCCAAGTACTAGATACTCAAGACGTCCATAACCAGGACACGGCTAATCATGATTAGTTTATACACTCTGCAGAGGTTTGCCACACTTTTCCCCACAAGACTCGATCTCCTCCGTTGGGATTCTCGCAATACATGGTGTTTGAGAAACGGATGACTGAGACATAGTCTTTTAGAAGCGCTAGCACCTTACAATCGGGTAGACCGTTACACCTACTTTCCCCTACATCTGCTAGTCTACCACTGTAAGAGTTCGCACGACTTAATCAACTATGCTAGAGCCCATAGTAGCTTGTGGCTGCACACAGAAGTTTCTAGTATGAATAATCTCATGATCCCTTTGAGCCTGGGTGGCGGTCCATAAAGAAAAACAGTCAATCGCTGGAATACCCAGGTGCCTCAATCCACCCATATGTGTATTAAAGTTGCCACCTTAAATAAACCATCAATTAACAATCTCACATCTGTCATGGATACACTCACCCAATCCACGTCTACTAGCATAGCATGGCAATAAGCAAACGTAGAAGTAACTCCCAAGGGTTTGATAATAAAACAGGTAATAGGTACTACCTCATCTACTTCCCAACCCACAATTTAATTAGATCCTAATCATGCAATGTTTGAGGATTGATCTAATGCAATAAAACCTTAGGGATAAATATGCCCTTACAACAGTCTGCAAGCATATATCGAGAGAGACGTGTAGTGCGATAGTATATAGTAAAGTTTGTGCTATATGCATGTACTTGCAAAATGCGTACGAATACACAAGGTTTCCAAACTTTCCCTTTTACATACTTAATTAAGGATGCTAAAAATTCCTAAACGTTCGGGATTTATCATTTGCGTCCCAAAACTAATGAGATCGCCTTACGAAACAAAAATTATACTCCTCCTGAGGGAGTCCTGGATTAGGGGGTCTCCGGACAGCCGGACTATCTCCATTGGCCGGACTGTTGGACTATGAAGATACAAGATTGAAGACTTCGTCTCGTGTCCGGATGGGACTCTACTTGGCGTGGAAGGCAAGCCAGGCAATACGGATATGGATATCTCCTCCTTTGTAACCGACCTTGTGTAACTCTAACCCTCTCCGGTGTCTATATAAACCGAAGGGTTTTAGTCCGTAGGACAACAACCTCAACATACAATCATACCATAGGCTAGCTTCTAGGGTTTAGCCTCTCTGATCTCGTGGTAGATCTACTCTTGTACTACCCATATCATCAATATCAATCAAGCAGGACGTAGGGTTTTACCTCCATCAAGAGGGCCCGAACCTGGGTAAAACATTGTGTCCCTTGCCTGCTGTTACCATCCGGCCTAGATGCACAGTTCGGGACCCCCTACCCGAGATCCACCGGTTTTGACACCGACATTGGTGCTTTCATTGAGAGTTCCTCTGTGTCGTCGCCGTTAGGCTTGATGGCTCCTACTATCATCGGTAGCGATGCGGTCCAGGGTGAGACTTCTCTCCCCGGACAGATCTTCGTATCCGGCAGCTTTGCACTGCGGGATAATTCACTTGGCCATTTGGAGCAGATTGAAAGCTATGCCCCTGGCCATCAGGTCAGATTTGGAAGTTTGAACTACACGGCCGACATCCGCGGAGACTTGATCTTCGACGGATTCGAGCCACAGCCCGGTGCGCTGCACTGTCACAACGGGTATGACCTAGCTCTGCCGCCGAACAGTACCCCAGAGGCCGCGCCCGCATCAGCTCCGACCCTTAGCTCGGAGCCAACTGCGCCAATCGAGGACGGGTGGTTAGACACCGCCTCAGGGGCTGCAGTCTCAACGGCGATCGAGCTGAACACCAGCCTAATCCTCTACGCAGCCCGTGACTCCAAGGTGCCGGACTCTTTTTCGGACTCCGAACCGCCCGTGCCCCTGCCAATCGAATCCGATTGGGCGCCGATCATGGAATTCACCCTCGCGGATATCTTTCAGCACTCGCCCTTCGGCAACATTCTGAATTCACTAAGGTCTCTCTCTCTCTGTCAGGAGAGCCCTGGCCGGATTATGGCCAACAGGATTGGGATGCGGACGACGAAGAAATTCGACGCCCACCCACCACCCACTTCGTATCCACTGTCGATGATTTAACCGACATGCTCGACTTCGACTCTGAAGACATCGACAGTATGGACGACGATGTAGGAGACGAACATGAACCAGCGCCTATAGGGCACTGGAAAGCCACCTCGTCATATGACATATACATGGTGGATACACCCAAAGAAGGCAATGGCGACGAGATAGCGGAGGATGACCCCTCCAAGAAACAACCCAAAGCAAAAGTGGTGATACCGGCATAGGAGATAATAACACTCTGGATAGTGCCGAAGACAACAACAATCCCCTCCAGCATGATTTAGAGCAGGAGGATGGAGGAGCCAGCTCTCTTGAGAGAGCGGCAGACGGAGAGGAGGTGGATGACAATTACATGCCCCCTCCGAAGACGAGGCAAGCCTCGGCGATGATGAATTCGCCGTACCAGAGGATCCCGTCGAACAAGAGCGCTTCAAGCGTCGGCTTATGGCCACGGCAAATAGCATGAAGAAAAAGCAGCAGCAGCAGCTTCAAGCTGATCAAGATCTGCTAGCTGACAGATGGTCTGAAGTCCTCGAGGCTGAGGAATATAAACTCGAGCGCCCCTCCAAGAATTACCCAAAGTGCAGGTTACTACCCCAACTGGAGGAAGAAGCGTATGATACGGCTGATCGGCCTCCTCGTGGCCGCGATAGAGAGGCATTCCAGCCAAAAGCTCAGCCTCCACCCCGACGCCATTCAAATAAAAAGGAATGGGGAGATACGCCAGACCTGCGAGACATATTGGAGGACAAAGCAAAGCATGCAAGATCGATCTATGGATCACGACAACGCACCACTCTGCGAGACAATAAACGTCACGCCGGATACAGTAAAAGCAAATCCGGCTGGGACGAACACAGCAGGCAAGACCCATTCGAGCTGCGTCGCGATATAGCCCAATACAGAGGCGCCGCACACCCCTTATGCTTCACAGACGAAGCAATGGAACATCAATTCCCAGAAGGTTTCAAACCTGTAAATATTGAATCATACGACGGCACAACAGATCCCGCAGTATGGATTGAGGATTTCCTCCTCCACATCCACATGGCCCGCGGTGATGACTTACACGCCATCAAATACCTCCCACTAAAGCTCAAAGGACCAGCGCGACGGTGGCTTAACAGCTTGCCAGCGAACTCCATTAGCTGTTGGGAAGATCTAGAAGCCGCATTCCTCGACAACTTTCAGGGCACTTATGTGCGACCACCAGACGTCGATGACTTGAGCCACATAATTCAGCAGCCAGAAGAGTCGGCCAGGCAATTCTGGACTCGGTTCCTTACAAAGAAAAATCAAATCGTCAACTGTCCGGATGCGGAGGCCTTAGCGGCTTTCAAACACAACATCCGAGACGAGTGGCTAGCCCGGCACCTTGGTCAGGAAAAGCCGAAATCTATGGCAGCTCTCACGACACTCATGACCCGCTTTTGTGCGGGAGAAGACACCTGGCTGGCTCGCAGTAATAACATATCAAAGAACCATGGTACCTAAGATACCAAGGACGGCAATAGCAGGTCATGTCGCAACAAACATAAGCGCCGCATTAACAGCGAAAATACTGAGGATACGGCAGTCAATGCCGGATTCAAAGGCTCTAAACCCGGTCAGCGGAAAAAGCCATTCAAACAAAGTACGCCGGGTCCGTCCAGCTTGGACCGTATACTCGATCGCTCGTGTCAAATACACGGCACCCCAGACAAGCCAGCCAATCACACCAACAGGGATTGTTGGGTGTTCAAGCAGGCCGACAAGTTAATGGCCAAAAACAAGGACAAGGGGCCGCATAGCGATGACGAGGAGGAGCCCCGGTAGCCGCACACTGGAGGACAGAAGAGGTTTCCCCCGCAAGTGCGGACGGTGAACATGATATACGCAACCCACATCCCCAAGAGGGAGCGGAAGCGTGCGCTCAGGGACGTATATGCGTTGGAGCCAGTCGCCCCAAAATTCAACCCTTGGTCCTCCTGTCCGATCACCTTCGATCGCAGGGACCATCCCACTAGTATCCGTCATGGCGGATTTGCCGCACTGGTCTTAGACCCAATCATTGACGGATTCCACCTCACTCGAGTCCTTATGGATGGCGGCAACAGCCTGAACCTGCTTTATCAGGACACATTGCACAAAATGGGTATAGACCCCTCATGGATCAAACCCACAAAAACGACCTTTAAAGGCGTCATTCCAGGTGTGGAGGCCCACTGCACAGGCTCAATTACACTGGAAATGGTCTTCGGATCCCCGGATAATTTCCAAAGCGAAGAGTTAATCTTCGATATAGTCCCGTTCCGCAGTGGTTATCACGCGCTGCTCCGGCGAATCGCATTTGCTAGATTCAATGTGGTACCGCATTATGCATACCTCAAGCTCAAGATGCCAGGATCTCGCGGAGTTATTACAGTCAATGGAAACACGGAGCACTCTCTCCGAACAGAGGAGCACACCGCGGCCCTCGCAGCAGAAGCGCAAAGCATCCTCTCAAGGCAATCAACCAGTTCGACGCTTCAAAGCCCGGACACCTTCAAGCGTTCTCGGGGCAATCGGCAAGTAGACCGCCTGGCGCGATTTGAGCTCGCATAGCAATACGGCGGCCACCCCAATCCCAGCCTAATGGCAAAACTCGTGTCGCGTGTACATAATTACACATTAAAAATACCATGGGCACATGTGGGGAGGGGGCACAACTACGGCACGCCCCAAGACGCGGCCTAAACCGCACTAGGGGCTTCTCGTTTGGTTATTTTTCTTTTTTTCCAGGACCTTAATCTCTGGAAACACTGTCCGGCAGCACTATTGCCGAACACATGATGCAGCAACCAAGGAGGCAGACAGCTACGTCATACCACGGAATTCCTAGGTGGATTACAGTAACGAGCGAAATATTCGATTTAATATCATTCCTCAGATTGCGCTTGGAAGGGACATAGTCCTACTCTTTGCTTATCGCACTATTTGTATCACTCTGCTTTAACGCAATTTTTAATAAACAATGCATGGCATTACGACTATTGTTGCATTCCTGTTATATATATATATATATATATATGTGTGTGTGTGTGTGTGTGTGTGTGTGTGTGTGTGTTCATTAATGACGCCTTGCAACCGTACACCTTGGTACGGCCAATACACCAGGGGCTTACATACCCCACAATGCGGTGTGAAAAGTCCGAACACTTTCACAAGTGCAGCACCCCGAACTTATAGCATTACATGCATCAGCTCCGAATCATGTCTTTGGTCAAATGTTGGGTTTGCCCGGCTCCTATGTTTTGGAACCTTACGTTCCACTCTATCGGCTAAGGTAGCGCTAGGAGAACTACTGCGATTGTGCCCCGGTTCTGCTGGGTTCGGCACCTCAGTAGAGAAAGCTAAAACTGACTGTCATGATAAGGCGAGAGACTGGTCGCTGTTCGGCGAGGTTTTCGAGTCCCTAAAGACTTATGCTGCTTAGAGCGAGGGGCCGGCCCTGTCCGGCTTAAAGGCGTGTATCGCGCCCCAAATTCGGCCTTCCGAATACCAGGGGCTTCGCCGAAATTTAAAATTATAGAATTCTATGGCTAAGTGAGAGTGATAAAGCATTATTAGTCCGGTTGCCTTGTTCGCTGTGCTGAGCACCTCCCTCGAAGGACCCAAACATGGGAACAAGAGTGATCAGGTTTATCTCGAACACCCCAGCACTCGTGGCATGGGGCCAGAAGCCGAGGACTAGCCATCTCTCAGATTGGATAAACAGCCAAACAGAAGGTAATATTTTAAATTCAAACAAGCGTTGCATAGCGCATATGAAACAAGTTTTCATAAATATAGGATAAAACAAGAAAGCCTCATTCAAATATTACATCTTTTGAAAACTCATCCGCGATGAGACGGGCACCCGGTAGAACACCCTCGTAGTACATCTCGGGGTGGCGGTGCTCCTTGCCCTCCGGTGGCCCCTCCTTGATCAGCTTCATGGCGTCCAGCTTGACCCACTGCAATTTCACACGGGCGAAAGCCCGGCGTGCACCTTCAATGCAGACAGGTCGCTTGACGACCTCCAGCCGTGGGCAGGCATCCACAAGCTGCCTCACCAGGCCAAAGAAGCTGTTCGGAAGGGCGTCGCCAGGCCACAGCCGGACTATAAAGCTCCTCATGGCCAGATCGGCCGCCTTATGTAGCTCGACCATCTGCTTCAGCTGGTCGCTCATTGGCACAAGGTGTTCGGCCTCAGCATACTGAGACCAGAACAGCTTCTCCGTAGAGCTTCCATCCCCGGCCTGGTAAAATTGTGCGGCATCGGACACGCTGCGGGGAAAATCTGCGAATGCTCCTGGAGAGCTCCGGATTCGGGTAAGTAATCGGTAATTTACTTTTACATGCTTGCTTTGCATATAGAAAGCCTTACCCGCCGCTATCTTCTTCATCGCATCGATCTCCTGGAGGTCCTTTTGGGCTTCAGCCTTGGAACTTTTTGCGCTCTCGAGGGCCGCGGCAAGCTCAGACTCCCGCGTCTTTGAGTCAAGCTCCAACGCCTCGTGCTTCACCACGAGAGCCTGGAGCTCTTGCTGCACCTCGCCCACCCGAGCCTCGTGCTTCTCTCGCTTGGTGCGCTCCTTGGCCACTATATCCTCGAGCTTGGTTAGTGCTTGCTTCAGGGTCGCCACCTCGGTCGTGGCCCCTGGCAAATATATGTTGATCTTGTCATTTTGCAATCGCGTCTTCTTTTATATATACATATCTATAGACAGGGTATTACTTACCCTTGTTCTCCTCGAGCTGCCTCTTGGCAAGGCCAAGCTCTTTCATGGACCCCTCGAGGCCCTGCTTCAGTACGGCGACCTCCGCAGTTAGTGCGGTGGACGCCAACAGCGAAGCCTGCATATGCATATTGACATACTTATATTATACTCCTGCGATATTATTTGATCCTCTGTTCGGCTTTTCTTTGTGAACACCGAACAAAGCATCAGGGGCTACTATCTATGCGGTAATATTTCTACTACATTTTAAAACACTTACATCAAAGCCTGTTAGAAGGCTGGCACAGGCTTCAGTCAATCCGCTCTTGGCGGACTGAACCTTCTGGATCACAGCACTCATGATAGTGCGGTGCTCCTCGTTGATGGAAGCACTGCGAAGCGCTTCCAGCAGATTGTCCGGCGCCTCTGTATGGACAGAGGTCACCGGCACAGGCGTCTTGCCCCTCTTAGAAGGAGGCCGCCTGCCCGAGCCCGGAACCGCTGGAAGGTCCGGCGCGGTGTTCGGCTGAGGGCCGAACTCGGAGCTCTCAGGGGCCCCGTCCCCTCGGCTCCCGGAGTCCGGAAGGTCGCCTTGAGGCGCCTCCATGACTGTCTCCCCTCGACCCGGTGCCTCTTGAGACAGCACCTCGGCGTCATCAGCAGGATGAGGGGAGGTGGCGGTCGGGACTGGATCGCTATCCATGTCCGACGATCCCAGGGAGCCGTCCGATGATACATCGATGCTGGTTCGCGGCGGCCTGCATAATCATGTTCGGCGTTAGGGAAAGCAGTGCGACAAAGGAATGCTACGAGTTACTCTGGTATCCGAATACTTACGATCTCCCTAGGGGCTTGGCCCTGGGCAACCACTCGTCTTCGTCTTCGTCGGCGGCGGTGGAGCTATCCGGAAGGAGAGTCCTTCCCTTCTTGGACCCTCCCCCCCCCAGTTAGGGCGGCCTTCCTTTTCTTATCTCCTCCTGCGGGAGGGGGAGCATCTTCTTCTTCTTCCTTGTCTTCGGGGGAGGAGTGCGCCGTAGAGTCATCGGACGGTGAGTCCGACGACGCCTGGCGTCGGGAACTCTTTCGGGTTCCCTTTGTCTTCTTGGTCTTCTCCGGCACCGTATAAGGAGCCGGAGTCAGCATCTTCGCCAGTAGAGCGTCTGCTGGGCCTTCGGGCAAAGGAGCCGGACAATCGATCCGTCCGGCCGTCTCTTGCCAGTCCTGTCAAAGTTACGGGAGTTTAGATCCCGCATGGAGTCAACCTATAAAAAATAAGTATCCTGCGAGAGCTAAAGCAGCTTACCGCTTTGACCTCGGCGCTTTTGAACAGCACCCTCCAGGCATCTTCGTGAGTTGTGTTGAAGAGCCTGTTCAGAGTTCGGTGCCGCGCCGGGTCGAACTCCCACAAGTTGAACTCCCGTTGTTGACACAGGAGAATCCGGCGGTGGAGCATGACCTGGACCACGTTGACAAGTTTGAGCTTCTTGTTCACCATGATTTGAATACATGTTTGGAGTCCAGTCAGCTCTTCCGAACTACCCCAGGACAGGCCCTTCTCTTTCCAGGAGGTGAGCCGCGTGGGGATGCCAGATCAGAACTCGGGGGCCGCTGCCCATACAGGGTCGCGCGGCTCGGTGATGTAGAACCACCCCGATTGCCACCCCTTTATGGTTTCCACAAAGGAGCCCTCGAGCCATGTTATGTTGGGCATCTTGCCCACCATGGTGCCTCTGCACTCCGCCTGGCGGCCGCCCACCACCTTCGGCTTGACATTGAAGGTCTTCAACTATAAGCCGAAGTGGGGCTTGATGCGGAGGAAGGCCTCGCACACGACGATAAACACCGAGATGTTGAGGATGAAGTTCGAGGCCAGATCGTGGAAATCCAGGCCGTAATAGAACATGAGCCCCCGGACGAATGGATGAAGAGGGAATCCCAGTCCGCGGAGGAAATGGGTGAGGAATACTACCCTCTCATGGGGCCTGGGGGTGGGGATGAGCTGCCCCTCATCTGGGAGCCGGTGCGCGATGTCGTCGGGCAGGTATCCGGCTCTCCTCAGTTTCTTGATGTCTCCCTCCGTGACGGAGGAGACCATCCACCTGCCTCCCGCTCCGGACATGGTTGGAGAAGGTTGAGGTGGGAAGTGTGGACTTGGGCACTAGAGCTCGAGTGTGCGAAAACGGATGAGCAAAGGAGGAAGAAGGCGTGGATAGGAAGGTGAATCTTTATCCCTTTATATGGCGGACGAAACTAAGTGTTCCCACTTGCCTGGTAAAACTCATTTATCCCCCAAGCAACGTAATTGATGGCGCGGTTGGGTTACCCACGCCCGTATTGATGAAAATCCCGTAATAAGGGGACATGATCTCTGCTTTGACAAGACCTGTCGAAAAACTGCCTCGCGTTATGTGCGGGGCTGGTTAAAGGGAACGGTTCGAATAATCACTGGTCCATGACATAACATCATACTGTCAAGACAAGTCGGCAAATTAGAATTGCGAAAATATTATTCTCTCTACGGTGGTATGTGGAACTTATTTTGCAGGGTCGGACACTATCCTCGTTTTCGAGTTCTTTTGTGATGTATTCGGAGAAGGAACCCGCCTTGCAATGCCGAAGACAATACTGCACGCTGGACTCATCGTCGTTGAAGCCTGGTTCAGGGGCTACTGAGGGAGTGCTGGATTAGGGGGTCTCCGGACAGTCGGACTATCTCCATTGGCCGGACTGTTGGACTATGAATATACAAGATTGAAGACTTCGTCTCGTGTCCGGATGGGACTCTACTTGGCGTGGAAGGCAAGCCAGGCAATACGGACATGGATATCTCCTCCTTTGTAACCGACCTTATGTAACCCTAACCCTCTCCGGTGTCTATATAAACAACCTCAACATACAATCATACCATAGGCTAGCTTCTAGGGTTTAGCCTCTCTGATCTCATGGTAGATCTACTCTTGTACTACCCATATCATCAATATCAATCAAGCAGGACGTAGGGTTTTACCACCATCAAGAGGGCCCGAACCTGGGTAAAACATTGTGTCCCTTGCCTCCTGTTACCATCCGGCCTAGACGCACAGTTCGGGACCCCCTACCCGAGATCCGCTGGTTTTGACACCAACACCTCCTAAAAGCCACGGCGCTCGCAGGAGTGCTTGCGGCGCACCACGAGTGCCCTGGTGTGCGACCGTTTCCCAGCGCGCCGACACAACGCCTCTTCCTCAGCCTCGCAACTCGCGAGGTGCTGATTGGCGGCTTGCTGGCGGGTGAGCGCGATCTCACCGGTGTGGTGATCCGGCGCCAACAGGTACTCCTCCTCGCTGGAAGCGTGCACCCGGTCCATGTACCGCCAAGCGTAGATGAGGCGCTTGGGCCCGACTGCACTCAGGGAGTCGGCACGGGCGTCCTCTACCACCCTCACGGCCCTCGCACGAGCCTTCTGCCAAAGAGCCAATTGCCTGACTCTCTCGGACGCGACATAGGCCTCCCAGGCAGCTTGTTCCGCGGTGCGCTTCTCTTCCTCGGCCTTCTTCTCCGCCTCTATTTTGGCGCACTCTGCTGGAGGCAAAGCCTCCCACAAGGCGACATCCATTTCTTTCCAAAGCTCCTCAAGGCTGGGGGGCTCGGCGGGCGGCGCGGTGTTCTCCTCGTAGCGGGGAGCCGACGCGCCCTCTGGCGCGTGCTGGCGAGATTGGGAACGCCGACGCGTCCACCTCGACGCGTCGCGGCGAGGAGCGGAACACCGACGCGTCCTCCTCAACTAGTGGCAGTGAGGAATGGAACGACGACGCGTCGCGTAGCGGCGAGGAGCGGAACACCGACGCGTCCTCCTCGACTAGTGGCGGTGAGGAACGGAACGACGACGCATGACCGTCTGCGCGGTGCAGCGAGGGGCTCCTAGGGCTTGGGAGGGGCGATGCCATGGTGGTCGATGTGAGAGGGAGGGGGAGGAGATAGCGATGAACGTGAACGTGAGGGGGAGGAGATAGCGATGTCATGGGAGGCGCAGTATTTGTAGCAAGCAATGGCACACCTACGTAAGATATGGACTGTGCTGCACTGACTTAACTGCAGGTCCAGTTGCGTCACTGACATGTGGGCCAGACCCCTGTTGGGCCCATATGTCAGTGACCCAATGCACCTGCAGTTAAGTAACAACTACGTGGGCATATTTGTTGGAGTAAATTACGGGGGAGTGAAGGGGTGGAAATATTTCTGGTCACAACGCATTGGACCAGCGTGGGGGGAGGAGAGTCATGCATGCAGATTAAATTAACCCCACTAAAAACAATATTTTAAACGTGGCTACTCGATCTGTGGCAACTGGCGAGCCACCGCGCTCCAAGTCGTTCACCTGTGGTCCCAACCATCAACTCCTACGGATCAAATTATCATGCGAGTTGACTATTCATACAAAGGTGCTCCACCACGTACCCAGTACCCGCGAATGCAGCAATCGTGCACCTAGGGTTTTAGGGTTTATTTGTTAATGTTGCCTTTACGTAACACTCATGTGTGCGAGACAGCGAGAGGCCGACTGTGTGTGTGCACCTCTTCTCTTCGTATATGTACTCCACCGTTTGTCTGGTGTCCAAAAAGTTATAATAACTACTAGCAATGTGCCAATGCGTTGCCACACGATCAAAGTAGATTAATACTTATTCACCGATTTGATAGAAAAAAATTTACTTTTGAAATACGTATATCACTAAAAATATGTTATGTTTCACTCAAAATATATTCCTTTGGCGGTTTTGATGAGATAAGGGAGGAATGTTGTTGGTTTCAAGATTCGAGAAGTGGTATATGTCTAATTT
This sequence comes from Triticum urartu, assembly GCF_003073215.2. NCBI lineage: Eukaryota > Viridiplantae > Streptophyta > Magnoliopsida > Poales > Poaceae > Triticum > Triticum urartu. Next base: position 422,496,998 of record NC_053025.1, read on the forward strand.
CTGCTCTTACTAGCAAGATGCCCATGCGTTGCATGGAACATCAAGATCTTGTGGGAGAAAAGGATGAACGAGGGAAGGCCTTATCTGCAAATGTGGTGAAGAGTGCGGGTAAATTGCCATATTTTCCTTCCTATCCGCCAGGTATAAATCGGACGACCTACATTGCAGGATGGCAGGCCCACCATCACCACCAACTCTATTTTTTATCCCTACTCTTATAAAAAGCATTGTCGGTGATGATCGTGTGCCTGCCATCTTTCAATATAGGCCGTCCGATCTATATCTGACGGATAGGAAGGAAACTATGGCAATTTTGCAAAAAGATGCCCACACCCCTCTCCACATTTGCAAATAAGGCCTTCCCTCATTCATCCTTTTCCCCCACAAGATAAACTACTCATACAAATGCATCTTGATGTTTCGTGCAACGCATGGGCATCTTGCTAGTTGTTGCAAAAAGCCCATGTGTGTGTGAGAGAGAGGGACAGTGGAGGAGGACAGAGTGCATGTGTGACAAAGACACAAGGAGTGTGTGTGCGATAGGTATCAGCTTAAAATGAGGCGATAGTGTGTGTGTGCATGATCGAGAGGGTGTGTCTCAAGAAGGGAAGAAAAATCTACATAGATACAAGGAGCGGGAGAGAGACATGTATGCGATGGTGGAAGCACGAGTGTGCGGGTGTATAAACCTATCTAGAGGCTAGCTAGTCGATAAATGTTTGTGAGAGAAAGACGAGTCGGGGTGCGAAAGCGAGAGTTTTGTGTGTGAGAGAGAGGGACGGTAATTGGGAAGGGGAGTGGAAGCAGGAGTTGTGTGTGTGTCTGTGTGTGAGAGAGAGGAGACGGTAGTCGGGGTTGTCTGATCGGTAAACAAATGAATAATGTTAGTCTGGGATGGAGACGAAAAGGAGACCGCAACAAATGTTGTGTCTACAGGAGAGAGAGAGAGAGCAATTTTAGTGGTATGAGTCATATGTAGAGACATATAGGGTGTGTGTGAGAGAATCCCATAGAGAGAAAGACAAAGTGAAAGACGAGTGGAGACTATGTGTGTGGCGGTGAAAAAGAAAGCTTAGGTACCGAGTGATACCAGAGAACAATAGAGACGTGAGAGATAATGAAAACCATGTAATATATAATGATAGGGAGAGTGTGACACTTCTCAAGGGAGACGTCGAGAGACCATGTTTGCGAGGATAGGAGAAACATGGAGTGAGCGTGCGGGTGAGCTGGAGAAAAGAGAGTGATAGCTACCTGAAGGAGCATGCATGCGAGAGAGATGGGCGTGAAAGGAGTGAACAAAAAAGGGATTCAAATATTTGAATTCGAGATGATGATGATACATGTAATCCATACTCGAACCAAAATTGATCTATCAAACAAGCATACTCATATGAATTCACGCACATCTATGTTATTTAATATATAGATATTACTGATCCATACATTTTAGTAGAACATAATTTGGTTAAATTTTTTCGAATTCAACCTTAAGATTTCGAGATCGTTGTATTTGTAAATCATATTATACATATAAAGGAGCAGAATTCTTTGTTGTGCTTTTGAAAGTATATATAAAAAATGATGTATATAGGATGTAATTCCAGTTCAAAATTGACCCCGCCCGAAAAAAATTAGAATACAAACGGGATTCGAATTGAGTTGGCATGATAAACATGCACTCTACAAAATTTGAACGAAGCGGGGAAAGTTGCAGTAACTGCCCGAAACCAAAATCTGCCAGATGGAAACCACTACTGCCTATCCCTGCCACGCAAAGCCTATATGCTGGATTTTTATAGGTTTCGATAGGGGTAGGTGTTTGCACGACTTAATCAACTATGCTAGAGCCCATAGTAGCTTGTGGCTGCACACGGAAGTTTCTAGTATGAATAATCTCATGATCCCTTTGAGCCTGGGTGGCGGTCCATAAAGAAAAACAGTCAATCGCTAGAATACCCAGGTGCCTCAATCCACCCAGATGTGTATTAAAGTTGCCACCTTAAATAAACCATTAATTAAAAATCTCACATCTGTCATGGATACACTCACCCAATCCACGTCTACTAGCATAGCATGGCAATAAGCAAACGTAGAAGTAACTCCCAAGGGTTTGATAATAAAACAGGTAATAGGTACTACCTCATCTACTTCCCAACCCACAATTTAATTAGATCCTAATCATGCAATGTTTGAGGATTGATCTAATGCAATAAAACTGTGTAGTAAGATGTATGATCGAAGTGTTACTTGCCTTGCTGATGATCCGTGAAACCTAGAGATTCGAAGTAGCAAGTGGCGCACTCCGGGTACTCTATCGCAACAAACAAACAAGCATACAATAAGTACTCATCTAATGCACATGTAAAACTCAATTAAAAGACCTACCAGAAAGTTCAACTTAAGAACTCCAGTTTGCCAAAAAGAAACAAAACAAACGAAGCAACGAAAGTCAAACGGCGAGAGAAAACAAGCTTCGATTACTAATCTGGATCTAAATCAAATTTTACAGAAGCAAAAACTTGTTTGAGTTGATTAACCGGAAAGAGGGTTTCGAGACGAAACTCTAGGCGCTTGAATCGCCTGATTCCGATAAATGATCGAAAAGTTAAACTAAAACGAAAATCAGATCAGAAATCACGATCAGAAATAATCGCGGAAAAATCCGAGAAAAAGAAAACTGACGAACAGATTAACGAACGAACATTCGTTATCTGAAACTAAACGGTGAACTCGTCCGTTAAAACGAACAAACGAGCGAATGCTTGCTAAATAAAAGAACTGATAAAACCAATCTAATAAAATAAAAAAACCTTTGGTTTGCAAAAAAACCGAATAGATTTTCTTCCGAAAACTGGCGACGGGCGGCGGCTACCTCGTCGGACTCCGGCGGCACCCGAGGCTTCGGCGGGGTGGGGTGGCGTCGGCGGCGGGCGGTGCGGCATGCGGCGGCGGGCGGCGGCTGCGGGATGCGGGGCGGGGCGAGGTGGCGGGGTGGGATGGCGGGGTGGGGTGGCGGTGGCGGGTATTTATGGGTGGGGGCGAGGTGGATTGGGGAATGAGCCGTCTCGGGAGGCGTGTTCCTCCCAGACTCGGGCGGCGGCGGCTTTGCTTAGGACTCTGGTCCCGAGCCGGTGCGCGAGACGGCGGCGAGCGGGCTTGGCCCGACTCGGCTGGGCCTTCGGCCCAGTCGGGCGCACGAACAATTTTTTTAAACAATTCCGCCAAAACTAAGAAAAATTCTAGTAAATAAAATAAAATACTAAAAATGCCAAAATAAATTTTCACCGTCTAAATAAAATATTTAGAATGAGATGAACATTTTCTTGGCCCTAAAATGCAGTTTTGAAAAACGTGCAATTTTTCCTAAATTCCAAATAAACTAGCCAAAAACTCCAAAATAAAATATTATTTGATTTTTTATTAAATCCTCAATATTTCTTTATTTTGGGAAAGTTATTTTATTCCCTCTCTCATATTTCTATAATGGAAATAATTGAAGATAAAATAAATAAAATCAAATGATCCTATTTTCAAAATTTGAGAAAAACTCAAATATGAAAATAACGAAATCCCCAACTCTCTCCGTGGGTCCTTGAGTTGCGTAGAATTTATGGATCAGGCCAAAAGCAAATAAGAAATATGATATGCAGTGATGATCTAATGTATAACATTCCAAATTGAAAATTTGGGATGTTACAGATCGAAGGGGCTCGGGTAGTTGTGGGGCCTTGCCGAACGAAGAAAACTCGACGCGGGTGGGGGTTGGGGCGGGGGTGGGGGTGGCGGAGAAACACAGGCGGTGGGGCCGGTGGTCCGGCCGGCGGCCCGTGCGTTGTTCTGTATGGGAAGAATCAGAGACGAGGAAGAAGAAGGGTTAGGAGACGTAGGATCTTCATCCAATCGCCTGAAATGGTCGAGAGACAGCTGGGGTTGCATTCTTAATGCGTTCTGGTTCATCATGTGTGGGCACTACGCAACCAACATTTTTTTATTATCCAAAATCTGCTTGCTCTTCTTTACCATTTTCCTCTCCCGTTCTTCTTTAATATGTACTCTCTCTGTTCCTAAATACAAGTCTTTATATAGATTCCACCATGGACTACCTATGGAGCAAAATGAGTGAATATACACTCTAAAATGTATCTGGATACATCTGTATGTGATCCATAGTGGAAATCTCTACCAAGACTTATATTTTGAAATGGAGGGAGTATGATAGTAGTATAGTATGTTCCTTGTACTGAAGATGAGCAGGGACATTTGCAGTGTAGAGGTCTATACGGTCGGTTGTGATGGACAGTTTGAGCCTCTTTGATTCGTAGGATCTTGTAAACATAGGAATAGGATTTGTAGTGGCCTGCCCACTTGAATCCTATAAGAATAGCAAGGAAATGCGGGGAGTTGTGCCGCCTTTGAGAGTTACACTAATATTAACTGTACCGCACCTTCACTTGAAGAGAGCTGGTATCCGAAGCCTTTCTAGCCGTACCGGCAATACTAGCACATATATTCCAGCAAGTTCCACTTTGCTGATTTTACTCTGATGCTTAAGGTTTTCCCATTATATCTACACTATGATCTGTGTAGATGCTTTGTGTCACACTAGCAGCAGTCCACTCTTGAAGCTAAACACTGCAATGACTTACAAAATTGGCACCAAGGCATTGAGTGCCATTCTGGATGCAATGAAACTCATACGCTCCCCACCTGTTGATTCTTGTTCAGAATATGATCCTAATGACTATTCTAACCTCGAGGAGTCAAAGGCAGATGGCCTGTCCTGTTCACCCATCAAGGTGCCTATTCTAATTTGGCAATGTTTTATTGATTACGGGTATCTTGCATATGTTGTCTTGCATTTCTTCTACTTTGTTGCACCGCCATCTGCTTAGTTTACTCATCATATATGTCGAGATGCCATGCCCATCCATTATCAATACATATTCCATCTGTCATCATACCATGTTTTTCCACTCAAATGTTGTTCTTGTGCATCAGACATCAAAAAGGAAGAGGGTGATTGCCGAACCTGAAGGAGCACCAGCAAAGTCCTTGAAAAATATGGCGGTGCTGGAGAAATCAGACAACATCCCACTTATATTGGCTGTACAACCAGTGACACAAAACGTAGGACTGACTCCAGCAGACTGTACCCATACTTCACTGGCCACACCACTAGCCCCACCACACAGGACCTGCACTCCAGCAAAAGGTATACCGATTTCATTTGCCATAGCACCAGCTGTACCACAGAAAAATCCCACTCCAGGAAAAAGTACAGCAAGTCCACCGGCCGAAGACCTATCCCAACTACAGAGACGGCCAATTCCTGCAGATTGGAACCTCATTCCATTTATTCCTAGTTTAAAATACAATGCTTTCAATGTTGTTAGGGACTACGTGCATATATTCCCATCATGGGAAGATTATTGTGAAGACAAACACTATTTTCACATCTTCCTGTCCAACTTACGTGTAAGTGCTATTATTCATGGTTATTATTTTCCTGTTTTCTGCTGATTGAACACATCAATGATTTCCATTACATTATTGTAACTAGGCGAGGGTCGATCTGGATAGTCATGACGAGCAAAGCTTGCTTGTGCTTTTCAAGGAAGCATTGCAGCAGTATCGGTGTTACTTGAGGAAATCACACTTTGATGGCAAGTCTATAAACGAATTTCCGGTGAAGTCTCCTGGGCTAAATTTAGAAGACATTGGATGGAAAAACCTTGTTATGCACTGGTCTCGTTCCCAGGATGAGGTACTGTCTATGAAATCACATGACAATTTGAACTTCTACTTTTCCGCATGTGCCTTACGGATCTTTTTTGCAAGAAATATGCTCGAAGAAGAATTCCGGTTTGACAAGAACGACAGGATATCACAAATATGCTGCCCGCTGCTTTGCTCTTGTTAGTACCTGTTGTCCTGTATCACTGTACTTCCATACATACCTGGTTCATTATGTGACAGCAGTATCCATGATAGCTTGCTTATCAATTTTTCGCTCCAAATTATCTGATTTGTATGAATGGTTACATTAGTGTAGAATATATCCAATGCCAATGTTTTTTAGCTCTGCATTGTTCTTGTAAGTACATGATGTCCTTTATCAGTGTACTTATAATGACAGGCAGTTATTCATGTACCATCACTCTGCAGCTTATTTTCCTTTTCCCTCCATTTTCTACACATCAGATCTATATTTACTCTTACCATAAGGTTGGCACTGAAGAAGTTTAGCTGTGCATTGCTCTTGGCTGTACCTTTTGCCTGTATCGCTGCACTTATGTCGGTGTTCTGGGAACGGGGGTCCCCAGACTTGCCTGCCTGCGGCCTGCGGCGTGGCTCAAAGGGGGGCCCAGCACGGCCCATCTTCATCAACACAGACCCAAGACCCTCGCGAGGGGCCAAGCCTCGCGGGGCCGACGACACGGAGCTTCCTCAGGCACGGCCTCACCAGGCTGGCTCGCGAGGAGGCGGAGAGATCAAGGCGAGGTACCTCATGAGGTGCCCGTAAAGCAAGCCATGACGACCAAGGGCGTCAGGCGGGCGCTAGCCCGCGTAGTGTCCTGCTTTCCCCTTTGGTGCAAAGGGGGCAAGCGCAGCCGCGGGGTACCGAGGCATCAGGCAAAGGTTGCCAATTCAGTGCAACAAGACCATGACCAGGAGGACTGCAGGACGGAGGTCATCGTGGAGCCCAAGACGGCGTCACCACCAGAGCTTTGTGCAGGCGAGGACCAACTTTAGTCAGGATAAGTGTACTAGATGTTCCCCTTCAAAATGGCCAATTGTTCGTGCCCTTCCCGCTCAATATTTGGGAAGAGGCTCAGGGCCATTGTCTATAAATAGGACCAGGCACCCATAGGGAGAGGGGGTTCGAGATCGAGCATCGAGGATCAAGGATCGGATCGAAATCAGAGAGAGAGAATGGTGACTGAACTCATCCTAGCAGTTCGTCCCCCCCAGCAAAGAACAGACCCTAGCGAGGCTATTCTTCCTTGTATTGTTCATCATCATCAGCCCAAGAGGCAATCCACCACACCACACACTGGAGTAGGGTATTACACCACAACGGTGGCCTGAACCAGTATAAACCCTGTGTCTCTTGTGTTGTTCTTTCCATAGCTTAGATCTTAGCGAGGCGGAGGGGTGCAGGTAGGTAGGAGGCGAAATCTCCGCGCGCACCCCAGTGTTCGAACCTCAAGGGTCTGCCGGAACCCGAAATCCCACATTTGGCGCGCCAGGTAGGGGTGCTCCGGAATTCGTCTTCCACCACCCCGTTCTCCTCCGACCATCGCGCCCATGTCTGACGCTCCTCGGGCCCACGCCGAGCGCCGGGCCGCTCTCGCTTCCCGCGTCGCCCAAACGGCTCCTGTCGGCGGGCGTCCTCGCCGTTCCCCATCACCTACCGTCAACACCGCCACCGGCCCGGCGGGGGACGAGCAGCAAGCGTCGTCTCAGCATCCGTTAGTGCGGCAAGACGGCCGCACCGCTACTCCCTCGCTCACCCCAGCTGGTTCTTCGTCCCGCGTGCTCCGCGCACCCGTGGAGCCTCGAGCTGCGCTCATCGCGGCAAATGAGCTCCTGCGCTACCGTCCCGTCGACGACGTCTATGAAGAATGGCTCGACCGCGTCGCCGAGCTCGTCTGCGCCGCAGGGGGCTCTCCTGCGCCGTCCGTTCCGCTGCACCGCACCCCGCCCCGTGCGGGCGACGAGGATCCGGCGGCGCCCCGGCCGCCTCCTTCTCAAGAAGGCGCCATGGCTCCAAGGTGCGTGGCCCCTGGGCGGAACCCGCTCTGTGAGGTGCCAGCGCGGCAAGAGCAGAGCTGCCAAGAAGTCCCTCGCCCGCAAGAAGCTGCCCGGGCGCTCCCTGCTCCAGCACGTCGCGACCCTGCTCCTGCTCCCGCAAGCCAAGACCCCGCGCTGCTCCCAGCTGCAGCGCGTGGGGACATGCAAGACCAAGCTCTCCGTCACCCAAGGCCTCCCGTGGCCACAGCAGGCTGCCGTGCCTTCACCACCGAGCTACGCAGCATCGCGTGGCCCGGCAAGTTCAAGCCAGACCTGCCTCCTCATTACGACGGCACGGCCGACCCTGCGGAGTTCCTCCAGCTCTATGAGCTGGGCATCGAAGCTGCCAACGGAGACGAGAAGGTCATGGCGAACTGGTTTCCCATGGCGCTCAAGGACGGGGCCCGCACCTGGCTCCAGGCACGATCTCCTCCTGGGACAAGATGCGCACCCACTTCATCGCCAACTTCCAAGGTACTCGCGACCGGCCACCCGCCGTGAGCGACATGCGCCACATCAAGCAACAACCCGGGGAGACCCTGCAGAAGTACATCCAGCGCTTCAACAACGCACGCCTCAAGATTCCCAAGGTGACTGAGGAGGCCATCATCTCAGCCTTCTCCGACGGCGTGCACGATGTCAAGATGAAGGAGGAGCTGGCGATGCATGAAGACCTATGCACTTCCTTGGAGCTGTTCAACTTGGCAACCAAGTGCGCTAGGGCTAAGGAAGGGCGTCTCTCCCTCCTCGAGCTGCCTGCCGCAGACCCAGAAGAGAAGAAGCCCAAGGCCAAGGATGTGAAGTGCAAGGGGGCTGCCGTGCTCGCGGCAGAACCAGACACCAAGCGGGGCAGAGATCAGCCCGAACCTTCCAAGGGCAGTCGATACTGTGTGTACCACAACCTCCACACCCACAACACCAACGAATGTCAAGAGCTCCGAGCCGTGCGAGAAGGAAGGATCGGCCATCACCCCGACCGCGGTGACCGGGGCTACGGTCGAGGAGGAGGAAGGAACGCTGGACGCTGGGAAGACCATGGCCCGCGCCAAGGGTGGCGCGATCAACCTTGCGAGGATCGCTGGCAAGACCCGCCTCGCGAGGGAGACTAGAGGGATCAGCCTCGCGAGGATCGCCCGCAAGGCAACGCAGCCCTCCCTCCGCTACCGCCGCAGCCAAGGAGGAACGAGGACCGCCATTAGGACGAGGGGGCTGGGGGCTTCCAGGAGCCGCATGCGATCGCCTGCATCCTGGGTGGGGCTCAAGCCCCAGCCTCTCAACGCATCTTCAAGCAGTTCGCTTGCGAAGTGAATGCAGTCCTCCCCAAGCTCGAAGCCATGCGCCCTCTCAGGTGGTCGGCGTGCGCCATCATGTTTAGCTCAGCAGATCAGCTCAAGTGTGCGGCTACAGCCGGAGTCCTCCCGATGCTTTGTTCCCCAATCATCAGCAACGTGTTGGTCACCAGGACCCTCATCGATGGCGGGGCAGGGATCAACGTCCTGTCTGTGGAAACATTCAACAATATCCAAGTGCCCTACAGCCAGCTTCAGCCAACCAAGCCTTTCTCCGGAGTCACCGAAGGATCCACGATCCCGATTGGGCAGGTCCGCCTCCCTGTCACTTTCGGGGCACGCGACAACTATCCCACCAAGCTCATCGACTTCGACGTCACTCACATTCGCCTGCCGTACAACGCCATCCTTGGGTACCCAGCGCTGGCCAAGTTCATGGCCATAACTCACCACGGCTACAATGTCCTCAAGATTCCAGGAAGTGGCGGAGTCATCACGGTGCCTTGTGAAGAGAAGGACGCGTGTGTTCCCTGGAGCGAGCCTTTCAGCGCGCGTCACTGGAAGACCCGGATCGCGGAAGCAGGAGGCTTCCCGAGACCGCCCCCAAGAAGAAGAAGACATCGTCCGGCCCGCCCCCTCAGGAGGCAGGCCCCTCTGGGCCCGCGCTTGCCCAGGGGGAACCTCCTTCCATCACATAGGAAAGCGCGCCTAGCGCCCTCCTCAGGCAGGGCTCGGGGGCTCTCCCCTGGAGGGCCACCGACCTGGCTAGGGTCACGAGGGAGGCGCTTGGGCACCACATGGAGGCATGTTTTGAAGCATGTTTCCCTCAAGAAGGAGTAAGGCAAGGAGAGCCAGACCCTCAGGAGTTCGTCAGCAAGGCTATTCAGGAGCTACAGGAGTCAAGAGTCATGAAAGGCGGCCGCCGCCTACCAGCAGTGGCTCCCCATCCAGGCGAGGATGGTGGGCTGCGCGTCTACATCGACATACCAGGGCTCAATCGAGTCGCCTCTCTGGAGCGCCTCTGGCCCTCGCGAGTGGGGCGCTGCGGAGGTCCACCCCACAGCTACGTTCGCATGCCTTACGGCTTGCCGAACGCGGCTGCCACGTACCAGTGCCTCATGAGGGGCATCATGGAGGCACAAGAGGCCAGGCGTTCCGCAGCCCTGGCGGAGATGGAGATGGTCCGCGAGGAGCCACCAGCGCCTCCGGAGCCTCCCGAGGCCCCTAGGCCTGGGGGCTCATGAGGATCGGCTTCCGCAGCCCACCGAGTCTGCTACACCAACAGTCCTTCGTCCTCAACATCATCAGGTGACATCTTTCAAGTTCAATTTCTAGCTGGGAGCGCCCCCCCAGGGCTGCATTATTCCCAGGCCGCGTGGGTCCGTCCCTACGGCATGTATCCCTTTTATTTCATGTTGCTAGCTTACTTTGTTGGGGGCGCCCCTCGGGCTGCATCATCCCCAAGTCGCTCGGGCCTGACCCAGTGATGTCCGCCTTCCCAGCATCTATTTGAATGAATCCACTCCTTCGCGGCTAATGTGTTTGACCTAGTTGCCCGCTCAACTGACGCCAACTGACGGAACTGCTCCCAAACGGCACGATGCTTGCGCATGGGTCCGTCCCTGCAACGCTGACAAACCTGAATGGTTGAGCTCTGGCCGCGGCAGCCCCGCATGGCGCCACCTTGTCAAGCCTTCAGTGCCTCATCGCCCCTCGGAAGCAACCAACGGCTGACTGTCAATTGTCATGGCAACCCCTCGTTCTTTCTATGATGGGTTTACAGGATCTCCTAAAGGAGCCGCGTCAGGCAAGGCCCTTGCGGTGTCTCCTTCACTCTCATCCACGCGAACCGCTTGCACGTTAAAGGGGGGTGCCTGAGCATCGCGACTCAGGGCTCCTACTGGCTCTCCAGCCCTCACCCTCTGGCCTTGTCCACGGCATCGCGACCTGGCATACCAGCGATGGCTGAGACTCGCTCGAGGGCCGGGACCCGAGGACGTAGAGCAGAAAGGGGAGCAAAGGCGAGAGGGGAGGGACACGCGAGGACCTCGCCGAGTAACCTCACGCCTACCGATGCACGGACCCGGCGACACACCAGAGAGCGACCCCTAATTCTCGAGATAAGTCACCACCCGGAAGCGCCAGCTACCGTGGCACCATCCCCACACCTAATGCAATCCCGAGTTAGCGACGCCGCTCTCCTTTCTCACCGAACGACAGCTACTTGAGTGCCAAAGGGGACCTCCTGAGCATCGCGACTCAGGGGCTCTTACCGGACTCTGGGTCGCTCACCTCCTGGCCTTGACCACGGCATCGCGACCTGGCATACCAGCAACGGCTGAAGCCGCCTTGGGACTGGGACCTGTCGGCGCAGAGCACCAAGCCCTCGTGAGGTTCGAAAGGGAGAACTGAGCTAAGACGGAATGAGCAACTCGCACAATTCTACGACAAGGGTTATATTAACAAAACAGGATCACAGGCACCTTACAAGCCCCCACGGGACGCGTCTTTGATTCCTCGCAGGGATCAGATCCTAAAAGGACGCTAACTATGCACGCCCCTGCAAAAGACGCCATCATCAATAGTGGGCCGTCAAGCACCGGCGCCAACCCCATCCAGATCAGAGGCGGCGACGGCCTGATGAGCCCGCCCTGCTCCAGGAGCGGCGCCGGCTCAGGGGCTCGTAGTTGTCGTCGCTCGTCTCCGGAGTCGCGAAGAGCTCGGCGGAGTCGCTGGAACCTCCGCCGCCTCCGCCGCCTGAGGAGCCGCCAAGGGAGCGGTCGGTGGGCCCAGTCCTCGCCGCAGCAGGGTCCCGACCACCTCTACCGGGGCATCACTCCAGCTGACGCCCGTTCGCATCGAAGACCTTGAAGAACATCACCGAAGCACCGTCGTACTCCGAGTGGATCACGAAGGCGCCTCTTGTCCTGCAAACCCGGGCGACTTCGCTCCAGCCTCGAGTCATGAATACCTCGCCTGGGGCAACGACCGCGACCTCTGCCTCGGTCGCGAGGGTGCTGCAACCGGCGTGCTGCAGCCAAAGCTCCAGGAGTTCTCCCTGCGGGATGATGGAGGCGAAGAAGGGAGGAAGGCGAATCCAAGACTGAGGAGGCATGGCGGTGTGGAACACGAACTCTCGGGAGGAGCCCTCGGTGTGGACCCAGGGGGGGACGACCCACACCTTCGTGACCCGTCGGCGCCGACGGCGGCGCCGCCCGTGGCGATCAGCATCAGCTCCTTCAGGGCCCTCGTTGTGGGCGTACAAGGGAAGCGGGAACCCCGGCGGTGGCCGCTCGCACCGGGGCCTCGACACCACCTGATGGGCTCCCTCGTACAGGCCGCGGAGGACGAGCCGTTTCTTCGGCGGGAGCGGGTCTGGTTCCTCTCGGGGAGCCTTTCCCTTCTCTGCCGTCGAGAACCGGCGGATCAGAGCCATCGCAGCAAGACGGAGCGAGGACCGAGAAGAAGGAGAAGCAAGAAGGGATGGACTGGAAGGGCGTGCGCCGTTCCGTACTTATGGCCGGCGAAGGCCAACCGCCGACCTCCACGATCGCAGGTAATCATGACCTGCTTTGCATGCAGGGACTTGTCCAATCCGTGCAGTTGCCGAGACGCCATGGGGAAGTGGAGACGCCCACGTCCAATCAACCGCCACGCGGCGCCCAAGACCGCAGGCTGATAGGGCCCGCGGCGCTTCGCTCTTGCCCTTTCGCCTCCCTGCACGGCCAAGTCCGGGCGCGCCTTGGGCCCGGGGGCTACTGTCGGCGTTCTGGGAACGGGGGTCCCCAGACTTGCCTGCCTGCGGCCTGCGGCGTGGCTCAAAGGGGGGCCCAGCATGGCCCATCTTCATCAACACAGACCCAAGACCCTCGCGAGGGGCCAAGCCTCGCGGGGCGGACAACACGGAGCTTCCTCAGGCACGGCCTCACCAGGCTGGCTCGCGAGGAGGCGGAGAGATCAAGGCGAGGTACCTCACGAGGTGCCCGCGACGCAAGCCATGACGACCAAGGGCGCCAGGCGGGCGCCAGCCCGCGCAGTGTCCTCCTTTCCCCTTTGGTGCAAAGGGGGCAAGCGCAGCTGCGGGGTACCGAGGCATCAGGCAAAGGTTGCCATTTCGGTGCAACAAGACCAAGACCAAGAGGACTGCAGGACGGAGGTCATCATGGAGCCCAAGACGGCGTCACCACCAGAGCTTTATGCAGGCGAGGACCAACTTTAGTCAGGATAAGTGTACTAGATGTTCCCCTTCAAAATGGCCAATTGTTGGCGCCCTTCCCGCTGAATATTTGGGAAGAGGCCCAGGGCCATTGTCTGTAAATAGGACCAGCCACCCACAGGGAGAGGGGGTTCGAGATCGAGCATCGAGGATCAAGGATAGGATCGAAATCAGAGAGAGAGAATGGTGACTGAACTCATCCTAGCAGTTCGTCCCCCCCAGCAAAGAACAGACCCTTGCGAGGCTGTTCTTCCTTGTATTGTTCATCATCATCAGCCCAAGAGGCAATCCACCACACCACACACTGGAGTAGGGTATTACACCACAACGGTGGCCTGAACTAGTATAAACCCTGTGTCTCTTGTGTTGTTCTTTCCATATCTTAGATCTTAGCGAGGCGGAGGGGTGCAGGTAGGTAGGAGGCAAAATCTCCGCGCGCACCCCAGTGTTCGATCCTCAAGGGTCTGCCGGAACCCGAAATCTGACAACTTACATTTATAGTGACTTGGTTATGTAGCATCACTCTTCATCTTATCTTAAATATTCTCCATTTTTCGTATATTATCACATCTATATTTACTCTTAACAAAATGTAGAATAAAGGCAATGCTTTTGAAGAAGATTCTGTGGTAAACTTCTTGAATTTCCCCCCCCCCCATCAGCATGGACAAGGCCTTTATAGAGCCTATCTTCACCAATAATGTAAGTTTGTCCATCTCAAGCTTTCAAACTTTGTTGTATATATTTGGTTAGGCATGACTGCAACAGCTGTTTATTTTTGGTGTTTGCATCAAATTGCTTGTTTAAAGTTTATTATGTAGTTCGTAAACAAAAGTTTGTCCTTTCTCAATTTAAGTTTTCAGTTGTACAACCAAGTTCCTTCTTCATACCATGTAAATTAAACTATACAGAGCAAGTGATCTTCTTTTGCACTGCATGTATGCTTCTGTTCTTCATCTGTAATCCAGTGGTGTGGTGAACCTACCCACTACAGCACAATGTCATATTCTGCAATGTCTTAACTATGAACAATGTCATATCATTCTACTATTATTTAAATCGTCTCTTTATTTGCCAATCTGAAATGGTATAAATTGATAGCACACTAACCATTGATACTTATGAGTACTTGATCTGTAATCCAGTGGTGTCGTGAAGCTGTCAACTCCTTCACAGTGTCATTTCCTGCCATGTCTTGACCCAAACAATACCATATTGTGTTTATGCAATTTTAAACGGTCTGACTTTATTCATCAGTAAGAAATGTGATGAATTGTTAGCACTGATACTTTTATGTGCAAAACCTGTCATCTGTCTACTTGTTTATCTTTCAGAATGAGGAAGATATAAGTGTTGAACAAGCGCAGTCTCATCATCTTGCTCAGCTGCTTGGGCTGTAGCTCCCCAGCGGGGCTAACCTTTCTTGAACTCTATTGAAGTGATGTTGGTTTTGTATATTATTATGTCGGCGTGTTTATTTGCACTGGTGGCGATCTTTGATGCACAGTGTATGTAATCTGCTACCTGCTTGTGCTTTATTATCATAGTGGCGAACTTTGATGCCCAGTGGATGTATATGCCGTAATTTCTTTATTGTATAGTCTAGGTTTTTTCTTATTCACGATGTTGCAGTTATTTTACTGTATATATATCTTGTCTTCGCAGTAAACCGGCCAAACCGTAAAATTACGGTACATAATCGGGCCGTCATGCACACGATGTAGGTTGGGCCTGAAACGTGCCGAACAACTCATGGGCCGGCAGCAGCCCGAAATGAACCCCGTCCCATGATTGTGCGAATCAAATCATGGGCTTTTAACAGGCCAAAATTGTCTCTGTCCTTGTTTGGCCCAATCAGATATCGGCTGCGAGCAGGCCGGATGCAAACCGGGCCGTAGTTAGGCCCAACTATATGATGGGCTTTTAACAGGCCAAAATTAATATAGGGTGAAATGTTAAACGGGCCCTTAGCATGCCAAAACTAATATCAGGCCGAATTACTAAGTGGGCCTTTAGCAAGTGGAGCCAAAAGCATAGTGTCCAGTTGATGGGTCAAATCTGATATGGGCCATAATTGAGCCCAAAGCCTCTTAAAGGGCCGGACCTGATCTGGGCCGTAATTTGGCCCAGAACGTGGTAGGCTTTTAACAGGCCGGATCTCATATGGGCCACTATTAGGCCCGAATCAAATATGGCCGGTTTTTGGCCCAAAACATGGCAGCGAGTTAATGGGCCGGCCTACTAGGGTCCTCAAAATCTTGTGGGCCTACAGCTGGGCCGGCCCATTAATGTTGGCGAAATCTCGTGGGCCTTTAGCTGGGCCGGCCAATTATGATCCGCAAGAATCTTGTGGGCCTTTACCTGGGCCGGCCCATTATGGCACACAAAAATCTTGTGGGCCTTTACCTGGGTCGGCCCATTATGGCCCGCAAAATCTTGTGGGCCTTTAGCTGGGCCAGCCCATTATGGTCAGCAAAATCTCGTGGGCCTTTAGCTGGGCCGGCCCATTATGGTCCGCAAAATCTTGTGGGCCTTCAGTTGGGCCGGCCCATTTAAACTTGATGGGCTGGTCCATGTGTCAACATATCATAGGTGCGTCTCGCCCATTGGATGAGTGACACCTGTGCCAACGCGGACCTGACACGTTTCTCCTCCAGCCAATGATGATTTTACACGTGGAAAATCCCTATTGGTCGGGCCTGTTAACGGGTTATCGGATCCAAAACCCGACCCGATAGCTTAACGGTGTTCCGTTACGGTGGATGCCACGTGTCGGTCACCCTTGACGAAAGCACTTCTGTGACGCGCGATTTATCGTCATGGAATTGGACACTTCCGTGATGATAATTTTGGTAATGTCATGGAACACTTCTACGACAGCATAGGTATGAATATCTTGATTCTATCGTAAAATCGTCACGGATGTACATGCATGACAGAAAACGCGACCTACTGTGACAAACACGTATCATCACGGAAGTGTATTTTTTTGTAGTGCTTATGGTTCTATCTTTATTGTATGAAATGCAAATGCCATGTAATTGTTTTACTTTATCACTATGCGTTAGCGATAGTTGTAGAAGCAAGAGTTGGCGAGACAACCACGACGCTACGATGGAGATCAAGGTGTCAAATCAGTGATGATCAAGATCATGACGGTGCTTTGGAGATGGAGATCAAAGGCACAAGATGATGATGGCCATATCATGTCACATATTTTGATTGCATGTGATGTTTATCTTTTATACATCTTTTTTTATTACACTGGTGCGCGTCGGTGATATACAAATGGTTTTAACCCCTTTCCGCGACGGCATTTGGAACCATCGCCTAGTGAGTGATGGTGATAGGGGGTCCTTCCTGCATGACCCAGAAACCGCCGGGGATAGGGAGCCTTGATGTATATAGTTGTCCCTACATAACCGTTTCCGATATCTCAAATATCCCAAACGCTTCATCCTTGCTACCGTTTGTGCTCGCATTGCCATCGCACTCGGAGTTTTGTGGTTTTACCTAAAACCAGGCAGATTCCAGGCACGGGAGCTTTCCAGGAAGATTCCAGGCATGGGAGTTTTACGATGCCTGGCACATCACAAATAGTTCATGATTATAAACCATGTACGATAGGTAGACAATCACACACATTTAGCTGTCCTGGACCGTATGTGATAGTGTCTTACATCACACACGCTTTGCAAATGGCAACTATGTGCATTGTTACACACATTTCCTCTCCGTGAACCGTGTCGGACTATGATGTATATCACACATGATGTGCTTTATTAATCGTGTGCGCCATAATGACCTGCACACCGTAATTTTGCCCTAATTTAATGGCAACTGTGTGCATGCTTGCACATGTTTCCTCTCTATGAACCGCCTCAGATTATGGTTTATATCACAAACGTTTGTGTTTTACCAACCATGTGTGCCGTAATGACCTGCACAACGTAATTTCACCCTAATTTAATTGCTGCTATTTAAAATTATACCTAATTAAAACTTGAAAGTAGGCTATAGCTTTATTCATATCCATCAGGTTCAAACAACCAATGCTTTATTCGATTCACAGGTACATATGTTTAAGAATTACATAAGCACCAAATAAAGAATGATGTACCAGGGTTCTATACTTGTACTATTACAGATGGTAAAGAAAGAGGCGACAGACATTCCGATTGCTGAACAAGGTGAAGCGGAATGGCCCTATTGTGCTCTCTTGGATGCAGAAGGCATGCAGGACTCTAGTCCAAACCCTTGTGATGGTCAGCCGCCAATCATGTAGTTTGAGAGGTAATCTAGAGTAAACTGCTTCAGGATCCACTGCAAAAGAAAAAAAATTCAGACATTGTCATCTAACACAACTCATTACGGGCAGTAAAAAGAAGGCTACAGGGTTCTTACATACCATCCTGCAGTTCACTATTGTCTTGCATAAAGTGTAAACAAATAGTTCGATTAACATCTTTTGACCCATTTTAATAACAATCTTTATCAGTTTCCTCACTTGATGCTGGTTCATGAATATCTCATTGCCCCATACGCAGAAAGGGTCGAAGTGTGGATCTTTGGCAATGATATATGTACCTAAAAGCACCAATTTAATATTAGAATCTAAACAACAATTGAAAAATGATGTGGTACAACACTCCCTCCATCCGATTATATAAGATTTTATTACATGTATATCTAGACATCATCAAAACATTAAGGTAACACTTTTCCTTATTGCTATGTAGCCTGGGATTGCATATTTAGTCATTCAGTACAATGCATGTTGCTATGTAGCCTCATATATATTAAATATGTCCCTAGTTAACCTACTGATAAATAGGTTATAGATATATTCAGTGAAATGTCCGATTCAACGATTAATCCCTTATCAGCCCCAGGCTATATGGTATCAACTACTGATATCCTGAATAATGAGTACATATAAGAAATGCGAGGAAACTAACCTCGATGGAAAACAACACTGTTCTCAATATTGTCCTGCATGAGTACATATATTGTGGACTATAGCTGATGCACCTTATCGCGTAAGCCATAAACTACTACAGGATGCTGCTAACGCGACACTATGATTAGAGACCCTCCGAGAAAATGTGTGCGATGCAATAATCGCAAATGGTGGTCTATGAAAATCGTCAAAATGTATAAAACATTTGCGATGACATATGCATCAGACATGGTTCAGATTTTAGGTGCGTGTGCAATGAAGGGCATACGGTTCAGTTCAATTAACTGTTTGCGATGAGGAGGAACCAAAGAAACGGGCAGCCAGATGAAGGCGTGTGCGATACACAGCATACGGTTCACTCGGATGAACTGTTTGTGATTAGGCAACACAAAAGAAACAGGCGGCCAGATGAAGGTGTGTGCGATATACAGCATACGGTTCACTCGGATGAACTGTTTGTGATTAGGCAACACAAAATAAATGGTCAGCCAGATCAAGGTGTGTGTGATATATGCATGCGGTTCACTCGGCCCTTGTCATCAGTGTGTGACCTCTGTGGCAACCGTTGCTCCCCAGGTGCCTCTTCGTGTACCGTGGCAACCGTCCACCGACTCTTCACCTTTCCATCTCGATTTGGAACTACTGTCACATGCTCTTCCTCCCTCCTCCATTTGCATTCACCCTTCCTTCTGCCATTGTTAGATTGTCTTCTCCATGGAGGGAACAGGCCGAAAACAACCCCGTTATTCTTGCCCCAATCTGAATGATGACGTGGTGGAGGAACTCATTGATCGGTGCAATGTCATCACCTCGGCTAGCATGGCAGGTTCGTTCAAGACCATTCTCGACTCAAATAATAACACCATTACAAGCAACCCAAGGGTCCAGGAGCGGTTTGATCTCCCCTATCTTGTTTGCCATGACCCTGCTAACTGGCACGGGGATGACAGAAGCCTCGCCTTGTGCAAGTTGATGCCGCTTGATAATGATACGTGTGATGTTAAGATGCCATCGCTTGAGGGCAAGGCTTGGGCAGGCGCAAATGAAGATTGGGTTGTTTATAATGGGTACAACTGCGAGTGGGAACTTATGAATGTGTACACTCGTCACCGGGTTCCACTTCCAAAAATCTCAAACTGCCCCAGAAGTTGAGCATACAGATGATCTACGTAAGTTCAAATACGATCATGGTAATTGTCGTCTCTGGAAGATAGCAATTTGTCAAGTTCCCAATCGCTCTTGGGATTACACGAACTATCTTCGACAAGCTTGTTGCCTTCCTTACTTCCACGCCTCGATGGATATTGCTCAAAAATCAATTTATGTACACGGATGAGTATTGTGATGCAATTCAATATGAGGGCCTTGTGTTTGCTGCCACCACTCGTGGCACTGTTTTTGCATGGAATCATCATACTTTCCGTACGTTTGTCTTCCACCATAATTATAATTGTTGCATCCACATGCATGCGGGTTAGCTAGTTTCCCTTTACTAATTAATTAACCTTCTTGTGTTTCCAAGGTCCTGTGAACATTCCACCACCTATACTTGAAAAAAATTATAACCAAGGGGGAGATGACGATGTTGATGATCACGAGCATGAGGACGAGCAAGACCCATATACTCAGTGGCGCCTGGCAACTTACTTCGATGGATCACCTCTTCTTGTATGTATACAGGGCACTGCTGATGTTACTAAGGAAGCAGGTGTTGTCTCGCATGGTCGCACTCTCCGTACCTATTCCAACATCCTTTGTGGGGTATTCGGGATGGATACTAGTGTACTAGCGCCAACACCTTCTCCCTGGTTCAGTATTGAAAGTCTTGGAGGAAACTCGCTCTTCCTTGGACAAAACTATCCAATGATGGTGAAAGGCGATCCAGCTGCTATTGACACAACGTTTCTACCATTTATGAGAAGCAACTATATTTATACCTCGGTCATTGCTATGCTTCCCTACCATCGCACTATGGGTCCTGACATAGCCCGCTTCAGCCTGGATGATCAGTCATGCATTGGTCTCGAGATTGACAGTAGCTGGCCTTTCCCAGAGAATCACTTCTGGTTCAAAGCAAGTGTTTCCAACACCGTCAAGTGGTTGAGTTGGAGTTCATTTCATCGCTTGGTTATTTGTTGTGCGAGAAAAACTTTACTAGAATGTTTTGTTGGAAATGATCTATAATCCAACGTGTATCCTCGTTGTCGTTGTGGGTTGATGACTTGTTGTATGTAATCAATGGTACATTTGCATATGCGTCCATCAACTCACACATGCTAATGGTGTCCATATGAATAGTGCTAGTGATTTTAGTTGCAAAAATTAGATAGTGCTAGTGATTTTTAGCTGCATATTTTGACAAATCAAAGTGTTACAAGGTTGAAAAATGGCAATGTTACTAGACAAACAAATGTCAATCTTTCCAGTTTGACAAATGGCAACATACCCAAAATGACAGATATGCAAATCTTACCCAATTGTTTGTACGTGGTTGCACACGGGTCATGCAAAACAACTGTTTGCGTTGAAGGGATGCAGAAATCCTGCTCGGCACATTTTCCCTTGGCTTCCTGGGAAGCTGTCGGTTTCCATACGAGTGTTCTAACTAAAATGTTTGTGATGAGTGTTTTATATTTAAAAACCATTGACCTTTTTTTCAAAAGAAAATCGTTTGATAAGTCTTTACATTAAGAGAGAAAAACACAAGTTTGTTCAAACCATATCTTTCATTCAGTCACACTGCAAATTTGTATTCATATAATCGAGAATTTGAGATACAGTATTAAACCCCAAAAAACTATTTTAGGCGGCGACGGAGGCGGTGTGCCGCACCGTCGTTGTCGTTCTCGTCCTCCGGGATGCCGTTGTTGAAGTCTTCAAGGCAGCACAAAGTGCTCTTCACTTGTAAATCAAACATCATGTCATCGCGCGATCGGCGGACGGGGCGTGGGAGGACGGCAACTGGCGCCGCTGAGAGGTAGCGGTCGACGGCAGCGTCCCATGCCGCTGAGGGGGGCACGCGCACGGGCACGGGCACGGGCGTGGCGAGTGCAGCTAAACGCACGGGGACCGGCGCCGCAGTGGGTGGAGGGGCGCGCGTGGGCAGGGGCACGGGCGCGGCGAGTGCAGCCAAACACAAGGGGCAGCGCCATGGTGGGTGGAGGGGCGCGCACGGGCACGGGCGCTGGCACTGGCATGTACACGAGCTCGCGCAGGTCCGCGGAGACCTCGCTGACGCCCGCGGCTTCCAGCTCTGCGATAGTACTCGGCGACCAGCCCGACAATGCTACGGGGATGGTCGCTGGCGCAGAAGCCGGGATGGGAGCGGGGGGAAGCAACCGCCGCGGTCAGCTCGTTCTGGGCCATGTCCATGAGGCGCCATTCCTCCTTATTTTCTATCTCCTCCGGCTTAGAGTCGACTTCACCAAACTTGAAGACTAGCGGAAGATGATCATTCTGCGCCACGGCGTTGGTGGAGGTCTACGGGAGGGAGGGGAATGGGAAGCGAACAGTAAGGCCGCCCGTATTAAACAGCGGCTCGAGCGCCATTAATGGAGACGAAGGCGCACGGCCATGGAAGTCAAAGGGCTCGCTTCCCATTGAGCCCGCGCAGTGTACAACTCGCACGCTTCTCGGTGAGCCTGCGCATTGGAGGACAACTTGCACCCCTCTCAGTCAGCCTGTGCACCGGACTACGCTCGCACGCCTCCCGTTCAGTCAAGGTCAAGCAGTTGTTTGCATGGCATCTCCTATAGCCATTAAAACCAAGACATGTGGCGTCACATGACTAGTTAACAGAACGCACACGGTTTGAATTATACAAACGTTTGAGATATTAAAGTGGCAGCTATTTTTCAAAATGCCTATGTTGGCTGTCATTATTCGAGTGCGCCTTCTCCCAAAATGGACATGAAAAATGCCACAGCATGTCGGGTGCCATTCCATGATAGCATGCCAAGTTTCATGAATTTCAGACAAGTTTTGGATTTACTAGAATTTAAAAACCAGGCATCTCAATGTTTTGCCGGCAATCAATGGTGCCCTGGTGTTTGAGATTCATTCCCATTTCCTGCATGGGACCTAAGCATGCACCCAAGGACACGGATTTGATTTTTCAACCAATTTATATGCACTGGAGCATGAGCATGTAGTTCAAATTAGAATTATGCACATAAATGCATTGAAAACTCAGTTAATGCATAGAAATGTCCAAACAAACCCCGAAAAACCCCAAAAATTGACACAACACTCCTGCTGTTCTATGTTGACACGAGAAAATTTTTGAAAGCAATAGGAGGCAATGGATATCGTTTTGTCCCCAAAGGTGGGACGTTCCCTACCGAAACCATCATGCTTGTTGTGAGAAGCTCTGGTTTGTGAGAAGCATATACCCGAACCTGCCCCAAATGGGGCAAAAATTTTACCACGGCATGTTGATGCCGCTCCATGATAGCATGCCAAGTTTCATGAATTTCAGACGAGTTTTGGATTTACTAGAAATTGAAAACCAGGCATCTCAATGTTTTGCCGGCAATCAACAGTGCCCTGGTGTTTGAATTTCATTTCCATCTCTCGCATGGGACCTAGAAATTCACCCAAGGACACTGATTAGATTTTTCAACCAACTTCAGTGCATTGGAGCATGTGCTTGTAGTTCAAATTTGAATTATGCACATAAAATGCCTAGAAAACCCACTTAATGCATATAAATGTTTAGACGAACCCTGAAAAATCACAAAAATGACACAACACTCCTGTTGTTCTACGTCGACACTAGAAATTTTTTGAAAGCAATAAGAGGCAATGGATATCGTTTCGTCCCCAAAGGTGGGACGTTCCCTATCGAAACCATCATGCTTGTTGTGAGAAGCTCTGGTTTGTGAGAAGCTTATACCCAAACCTGCCCCAAATGGGGCAATTTTTTCACCACGACATGTTGATGCTGCTCCATGATAGCATGCCAAGTTTCATGAATTTCAGATGAGTTTTGGATTTACTAGAACTTAAAAACCAGGCATCTCAACGTTTTGCCGGCAATCAACAGTGCCCTGGTGTTTGAAATTCATTCTCGTCTCTTGCATGGGACCTAAGCATGCACCCAAGGACACACATGTAATTTTTTCAACCAACTTTGGTGCATTGGAGCATGTTATTGTAGTTCAAACTTGAATTGTGCACATAAAATGCCTATAAAACCCAGTTAATTTATAAAAAAGGCCAAACGAACCCCGAAAATTTCATTCCCATTTCTTGCATGGGACCTAAGCATGCACCCAAGGACACAGATTTGATTTTTCAACCAATTTATATGCACTAGAGCATCTGCATGTACGAAGTTCAAATTTGAATTATGCACATAAATGCATTGAAAACTCAGTTAATGCAAAAAAAATGTCCAACGAACCCCGAAAAATCCCAAAAATTGACGCAACACTCCTGTTGTTCTATGTTGACACGAGAAATTTTTTGAAAGCAATAAGAGGCAATGGATATCATTTCGTCCCCAAAGGTGGCAGGTACGTTCCCTACCGAAACCATCAGGCTTGTTGTGAGAAGCTCTGGTTTGTGAGAAGCATATACCCAAACCTGCCCCAAATGGGACAAATTTTCTACCACGGCATGTTGATGCCGCTCCATGATAGCATGCGAAGTTTCATGAATTTCAGACGAGTTTTGGATTTACTAGAATTTAAAAACCGGGCATCCCAATGCTTTGCCGGCAATCAACGGTGCCCTGGTGTTTGAAATTCATTCCCATTCCTTGCATGGGACCTAAGCATGCACCCAAGGACACAGATTTGATTTTTCAACCAATTTAAATGCACTAGAGCATGTGCATGTAGTTCAAATTTGAATTATGCACGTAAATGCATTGAAAACTCAGTTAATGCATAAAAAATGTCCAAACGAACCCCGAAAAATCACAAAAATTGACACAACACTCTTGTTGTTCTATGTTGACACTAGAAATTTTTGAAAGCAATAAGAGTCAATGGATATCATACTTGTTGTGAGAAGCTCTGGTTTGTGAGAAGCTTATACACGAACCTGCCCCAAATGGGACAAAATTTTCACCACAGCATGTTGATGCCGCTCCATGATATCATGCCAAGTTTCATGCATTTTAGAGGAGTTTTGGATTTACTAGAATTTAAAAACCAGGTAGCTCAATGTTTTGCCGGCAAACAACAATGCCCCGGTGTTTGAAATTCATTCCCATCTCTTGCATGGGACCTAGAAATTCATCCAAGGACACACATGTGATTTTCCAACCAACTTTGGTGCATTGGAGCATGTACTTGTAGTTCAAATTTGAATTATGCACATAAAATGCCTAGAAAACTCAGTTAATGTATTAAAAAGGTGAAATGGACCCCGGAAAATTCATTCCCATTTCTTGCATGGGACCTAAGCATGCACTGAAGGACACAGATTTGATTTTTCAACCAATTTGTATGCACCAGAGCATGTGCATGTAGTTTAATTTTGAATTGTGCACCTGAAATGGCTAGAAAACCAGTTTAATGTATAAAATGTCCAAACGAACCCTGAATAATTCCAATTCTTTTACGACACACATATAGTTGCATCTTCACTGCAGATAAAAGGTCCAGCAATTCAAACAGCGCCCATTGCCGGTGTGACCCCATTTTGTAATTCAAATCAAGGAGATCCCACATAGTTTATTATCACCAACCGTGTGAGATGTAGTACAAAATATCTTGGAGCACCGTCGGTGTATAGCACGCCTATGGCTTACGCGAGAATGTGCATCGGGTACAGTCTACAGCCGGCGTGTCAAGCACACTAGCTCGCTCCCCAAAAACTCCCGCCTCTGCATCCCTCACAATCACGAAAATGTCTACCGCCTGGAAGGTTTTAATGTTTGATAGCACACGATTAGTATGTGCGGACCGTGTGTGATGTCTGTTACTCCCTCTCTGCTTCAGTCCCTTGATTCAAATTTTCAGCAGCCCCGACATTTTACTCCCGCCTCTGCATCCCTCGCAATCTCAAAAATATCTGCTTGCCCTTGATCCACATTTTCAGTAGCCCCGCCTTGTTACTCCCGCCTAGTAAAATTTTCAGTTGCCGCAGTATTTCCTCAAACACAACCTTGCCCCCCTTAAACACACACCCCAAAAGCTCCGCTCACACAGACACACACAACCCTCGAAACCATTGGTAGGTCAACGCCATCGCCGGCGCCTCCATCCTCAACCTCTGCCTGTGTGCCGGGGAGCTCGAGGAGCCAATGGCCAAAAAGAGGTTTATCATGGCCTTTTTGCCCGACACCGGCGAGATGGCCGCAGATGACCCACAAGTATAGGGGATCTATCGTAGTCCTTTCGATAAGTAAGAGTGACGAACCCAACGAGCAGTAGAAGGAAATGATAAGTGGTCTCCAGCAAGGTATTCTCTGCAAGTACTGAAACAAGTGGTAACAGATAGTTTTGTGATAGGATAATTTGTAATGAGCAACAAGTAACAAAAGTAAATAAGGTGCAGCAAGGTGGCCCAATCCTTTTTGTAGCAAAGGACAAGCCTGGACAAACTCTTATATAGAGAAAAGCGCTCTCGAGGACACATGGGAATATCATCAAGCTAGTTTTCATCATGCTCACATGATTCGCGTTCGTTACTTTGATAATTTGGTATGTGGGTGGACCGGTGCTTGGGTGTTGTCCTTACTTGAAAAAGCATCTCACTTATGATTAACCTCTATTGCAAGCATCCACAACTACAACAAAAGTATTAAGGTAAACCTAACCATAGCATGAAACATATGGATCCAAATCAGCCCCTTACGAAGCAACGCATAAACTAGGGTTTAAGCTTTTGTCACTCTAGCAACCCATCATCTACTTATTACTTCCCAATGCCTTCCTCTAGGCCCAAATAATGGTGAACTATCATGTAGTAGACGTTCACATAACACCACTAGAGGAGAGATAACATACATCTCATCAAAATATCGGACGAATACCAAATTCACATGACTACTAATAGCAAGACTTCTCCCATGTCCTCAGGAACAAACGTAACTACTCACAAAGCATAAACATGTTCATAATCAGAGGGGTATTAATATGCATATAGGATCTGAACATATGATCTTCCACCAAATAAACCAACTAGCATCAACTACAAGGAGTAATTAACACTACTAGCAACCTACTAGGACCAATCCCAGACTTGGAGACAAGAATTGGATACAAGAGATGAACTAGGGTTTTGAGAGGAGATGGTGCTGATGAAGATGTTGCTGGAGATTGCCCTCTTCCGATGAGAGGAGCTTTGGTGATGACGATGGCGATGATTTACCCCTCCGGGATGGAAGTTTCCCCGGCAGAACAGCTCAGCCGGAGCCCTAGATTGGTTCCGCCAAGGTTCCGCCTCGTGGCGGCGGAGTTTCATCCGAGAAGATGGCTTCTTATTTTTTCCCCATCGAAAGACTTCATATAGCAGAAGATGGCCACCGGAGGGCCACCAGGGGGCCCACGAGGTAGGGGGGCGCGCCCCCCACTCTCGTGGGCAGGGTGTGCCCCCTGGTGAATTTCTTCCGCTGAGTATTTTTTATATATTCTGAAAACGTCTCCCGTGAAGTTTCAGGACTTTTGGAGCTATGCAGAATAGGTCTCTAATATTTGCTCCTTTTCCAGCTCAGAATCCCAGCTGCCGGCATTCTCCCTCTTCATGTAAAACTTGTAAAGTAAGAGAGAATAGGCATAAGTATTGTCACATAATGTGTAATAACAGCCCATAATGCAATAAATATCGATATAAAAGCATGATGCAAAATGGACGTGTCAACTCCCCCAAGCTTAGACCTCGCTTGTCCTCAAGCGAAAGCCAAAATCGAAAAATATGTCCACATGTTTAGAGATAGAGGTGTCGATAAAAATAAAATACAGACATGAGAGCATCATGATCATTCTTAGAACAGCAACTTACATAATTCTTGTCATATGATTTCTTATGCTAGAGTAATAATTCAATCACAATTTCAAGTATGAATCGTAAACTTTATTGAAAACTAACAAACTACAATCTCAGTCATTGGAGCAATTGCAATTTATCATAACATAGGAAAGAGTCAATGTATAAGACCTTTTCAGCAAGTCCACATACTCAACTATCATATAGTCTTTCACAATTGTTGACACTCACGCAATACTTATGGCTATGGAATTTTAATCAGACACAGAGAAAGATAGGGGAATATAGTTTTGCCTCCCAACATTTTACCTCAAGGGTAATGTCAACAATAATAGTTCATGAAAACTCACATCCAATTAGCCATATATACCAGGATCTTTCCAACATACTGGGCTTGCCAAAGGATAAATGTAAAAAGGAAGGGCGAAGATCACCATGACTCTTATGCAATGTAGGGGCTAAAAGTAAAAGATAAGCCCTTCGCAGAGGGAAGCAGAGGTTGTCATGCGCTTTTGTAGATGGATGCACAAAATCTTAATAAGAAAGAACGTCACTTTATATTGCCACTTGTGATATGGACCCTTATTATGCAGTCTATCACTTTTATTTCTTCCATACCACATGATCGTATAAAGCTTATTTCTCCCACACTAATAAGTCATACATATTTAGAGAGCAATTTTTATTCCTTGCATCGATGACCACTTACTTGGAGGATCTTACTCAATCCATAGGTAGGTATGGTGGAATCTCATGGCAAAACTAGTTTAAAGGTATTTGGAAGCATAAGTAGTATCTCTACTTGGTGCGATGAATTTGGCTAGCATGAGGGAGAAAGGCAAGCTCAACCATGTTGGATGATCCATGACAATATAATTTATCTCAGATGTAAGAAAACATAACCTATTATGTTGTCTTCCTTATCCAACGTCAACTCTTTAGCATGTCATATTTTAATGAGTGCTCACAATCATAAAAGATGTCCAAGATAGTATATTTATATGTGAAGACCTCCCTTTCTTTATTACTTCCTATTAATTGCAATGATGACCAAAAACTATGCTTGTCAACCCTCAACAAATTTTATTCATCATACTTTTTTCTATGTGAGCTCATTACTCTCCATAAGACTCACATGATCTCTTTGTTTCTTTTTATTTCTTTCTCTTTTATTTTATTACCTTAGGATCATGGCAAAATAATCAAGCCCTTGACTCAACACTAATCTTTATTATATAGCTCACAGACTCGATTACATAGAAGGATTATAAAGCAAAACTCACGACTAGATCATACTAAGAACTTTTATTCTGCTAGATCAAGATATTACCAAAAGGATTGAACTAAGGAAAACGGTAAATATAAAAGTGATGGTGATACGATACCGGGGCACTCCCCCAAGCTTGGCAGTTGCCAAGGGGAGTGCCCATAACAGATACTCAATTCTTCTTTGTTGGTGGAGAAGGTGATGGTTTTGTTGATGGCGTAGGCTTGTCGTCCTTCTTCCAAGGCATGGGCTCACCATCATGGAAGGATGATCGAGTCTCCTAAAACCTCAAATCTGCAGCCAAACTCGTCCTCTTGAATCTATATTCATACTCATAGTTTTGATTTTGCAGGTCATAGATCTGGGCTTGGAGGTGCTCGTTTTTCTCATGAAGCTTGAAGATGGCCTCCCCAATGTCCTTGACGTCCAGCTTGTGGTTGTTGGTGAACTCCGTGATCATAATGTGATTGGAGTCGAGTCCACGCTCCACCATCTCCTAACACTTGAAAACTTCTTGCTCCAATGCCTCAAGCCTTGCCTCCGTGCTTCCGGTCTTCCTTGGTCCCTCAACGTCGCGGATGTGCAACAACCCCTCATGCATCTCAATGGTTTGAGGGTGTTGCAGCACTTCTGTGAGGTAGGGGTTGATGCCCTTCTCGAAGAACTGGTCCTCGGGGGTGCTTGAAGACGACATGACAACCTGGATCTGTCAGAAAAACATCTCGAAACAAAAACAGGAGATTTTTGCGTGATACGGGAGTCAAAACCTCCGGGAGATTATATAATGATTTTTTACCGACCAAAATATGTGTCGTGTACGAAAACGGAGTCTAGAGAGCACACGAGGTGCCCACGAGGTAGGGGGCGCGCCCAAGGGGGTAGGGCGCGCCCTCCACCCTCATGGAGCCCTCGTGTCCTTCCTGGACTGCTTCCTATTTTTCTATTTTTCTAAATATTCCAAAACGGAGAAATATTGCCTTAAAAACTGTTTTGGAGTCGGTTTACTTACCGTACCACATACCTATTCCTTTTCGAAGTCTGGAGCGTTCCGGAAAGTGTCCCTTATGTATTCCTTCGGGGTTACGGTTTCAATAATATTGGTTTCAACATTTATGGGATTACCTGAGATATAATGTTTGATTATTTGACCGTTCACCACCTTCGGATTTGTGCCTTCGAAGTTGTTGATTTTTATGGCATCGGAATGATAGACATCCTCGATAACGTAAGGACCTTCCCATTTAGAGAGAAGTTTTCCTGCAAAAAATCTAAACGAGAGTTGTATAGCAATACATAGTCACCTACATTGAACTCACGCTTTTGTATCCTTTTATCATGCCATCTTTTAACTTTTTCTTTAAACAACTTGGCATTTTCATAGGCTTGGGTTCTCCATTCATCGAGTGAGCTAATATCAGATAACCTTTTCTCACCGGCAAGTTTAAAATCATAATTGAGCTCTTTAATAGCCCAATATGCCTTGTGTTCTAGTTCGAGAGATAAGTGACATGCTTTTCCATAAACCATTTTATACGGAGACATACCCATAGGATTTTTATATGCAGTTCTATAGGCCCATAATGCATCATCAAGTTTCTTGGACCAATTCTTTCTAGATCTATTAACAGTCTTTCACAAAATTAATTTGATCTCTCTATTACTCAATTCTACTTGACCACTAGACTGAGGATGATAAGGAGATGCAATTCTATGATTAACATCATATTTAGCAAGCATTTTACGGAAAGCACCATGAATAAAATGTGAACCACCATCAGTCATTAAATATCTAGGGACTCCAAATCTTGGAAAAATAACTTCTTTAAGCATTTTAATAGAAGTGTTATGATCAGCACTACTAGTTGGAATAGCTTCTACCCACTTAGTAACGTAATCAACAACAACTAAAATATGTGTATATCCATTAGAGGAAGGAAAGGGTCCCATATAGTCAAAGCCCCAAACAACAAATGGTTCAATAACGAGAGAATAGTTCATAGGCATTTCTTGACGTCTACTAATATTACCAATTCTTTGACATTCATCACAAACTAAGACAAACTTATGGGCATCCTTGAAGAGAGTAGGCCAATAAAAACCAGATTGCAATACCTTATGTGCAGTTCTATCTCCAGCATGGTGTCCTCCATAAGCTTCGGAGTGACACTTGTGTAGGATCTGTTCCTGTTCATGCTCAGGTACACAACGTCTAATAACACCATCTACTCCTTCTTTATAAGTATGTGGGTCATCCCAAAAGTAATGCCTCAAATCATAGAAGAACTTTTTCTTTTGCTGGTATGTGAAACTAGGTGGTATAAACTTAGCAACAATGTAATTGGCATAATTAGCATACCATGGAGCAATATGAGAAGCATTTATGACATTTAATTGCTCATCAGGAAAGCTATCATCAATAGGTAGTGGGTCATCAAGCACATTTTCTAACCTAGACAAGTCGTCTGCAACGGGGTTCTCAGCTCCCTTTCTATCAACAATATGTAAGTCAAACTATTGTAGCAAGAGAACCCATCTAATAAGTCTAGGTTTAGCATCTTTCTTTTCCATAAGATATTTAATAGCAGCATGATCAGTGTGAATAGTTACTTTAGAATCAACAATATAAGGTCTGAACTTATCACAAGGAAATACAACTGCTAAGAATTCTTTTTCAGTAGTAGCATAATTTCTTTGAGCATTGTCTAGGGTTTTACTAGCATATTGAATAACATTTAATTTCTTATCAACTCTTTGCCCTAGAATAGCACCTACATCATAATCACTAGCATCACACATAATTTCAAAGGGTAAATTCCAATCAGGTGGCTGAACAATAGGCGCAGAGATCAATGCTTTCTTAAGTATTTCAAATGCTTCTACACAATCATCATCAAAGACAAATGGTATATCTTTTTGTAATAAATTAGTCAGAGGCCGAGAAATTTTTGAGAAGTCCTTAATGAACCTCCTATAAAATCCGGCATGACCAAGGAAACTTCTTATATCTTTGATGTCCTTGGGACATGGCATCTTCTCAATAGCATCAACCTTGGCTTTATCAACCTCAATACCTCTTTCAGAAACTTTGTGCCCCTAGACAATACCTTCATTAACCATAAAGTGGCACTTTTCCCAATTCAAGACAAGATTAGTTTCTTCGCATCTCTGCAAAACTCGATCAAGGTTGCTCAAGCAATCATCAAAAGAAGATCCATAGACGGAGAAATCATCCATGAAAACCTCACAAATCTTTTCACAAAAGTCAGAGAATATAGCCATCATGCATCTTTGAAAGGTAGCATGTGCATTACATAGACCAAAAGGCATACGTCTATAAGCAAAAGTACCAAAAGGGCAAGTAAAAGTAGTCTTTGATTGATCTTTGGCTGACACAGGTATTTGAGAGAAACCAGAATAACCATCTAGAAAGCAAAAATATGTATGTTTGGATAATATTTCTAGCATTTGATCGATAAAAGGTAAGGGGTAATGATCCTTTTTAGTGGCCTTATTTAATTTGCAGAAATCAATTACCATCCTATAACCTGTAGTAATTCTTTCAGGAATCAATTCATCTTTATCATTAGGAACGACAGTAATACCTCCCTTCTTAGGGACACCATGGATAGGACTTACCCACTGACTATCAGCAACGGGATAAATTATACCTGCCTCAAGGAGCTTTAGTATTTCTTTTCTTACCACTTCTTTCATTTTAGGATTCAGCCGCCGTTGATGATCACGAACTGGTTTAGCATCTTCTTCCAAATTAATTTTATGTTGACATAGAGTGGGACTAATGCCCTTAAGATCATCAAGAGTATACCCAATAGCAGCATGGTGCTTCTTCAGAGTTTTCAATAATCTCTCTTCCTCATGCTCTGAAAGGTTAGCACTAATAATAACAGTATATATCTTTTTCTCATCAAGATAAGCATATTTAAGAGTATCAGGTAACGGTTTAAGCTCAAACACAGGATCACCCTTGGGTGGAGGAGGATCCCCTAGGATTTCAATAGGCAAATTGTGTTTCAGAATAGGCTCCTGTTTAAAGAATACTTCATCTATTTCCCTTCTTTCTTTCATAAACATGTCATTTTCATGGTCTAGCAAATATTGTTCTAAAGGATCACTAGGAGGTACGGCAATAGAAGCAAGAGCAATAATTTCATCCTTACTAGGTAATTCTTCTTCATGGTGTTGTCTACTAAACTTAGAGAAATTAAATTCATCAGTCATATCTTCTAAACCGATAGTAACAACATCCCTTTTGCAATCTATGGTAGCATTAACAGTGTTTAAGAAGGGTCTACCGAATATAATGGGAAAAAAACTATCTTGTGGGGAACCAAGAACAAGAAAATCAGCAGGATATTTAGTTTTCCCACACAAGACTTCAACATCTCTAACAACTCCCATTGGTGAAATAGTATCTCTATTGGCAAGTTTAATTGTGACATCAATATCTTCTATCTCAGCAGGTGCAATATCATGCATAATTTCTTTGTATAAGGAATAAGGTATTGCACTAGCACTAGCACCCATATCACATAAGCCATGATAACAATGATCTCCTATTTTAATAGAAATAATAGGCATGCCTACCACATGTCTATTTTTATCTTTAGCACAAGGTTTAGCAATTCTAGCAGTCTCATCAAGGAAATGAATAACATGCCCATCAATATTATCAGACAAGAGATCTTTAACAGTAGCAATATCAGGTTCAACTTTGATTTGCTCATGAGGTGTA
Organism: Triticum urartu; assembly: GCF_003073215.2. Lineage (NCBI taxonomy): Eukaryota > Viridiplantae > Streptophyta > Magnoliopsida > Poales > Poaceae > Triticum > Triticum urartu. The sequence continues at coordinate 422,530,220 of NC_053025.1, forward strand.
TAAGTTTTAATATTGCTTTTACGAACCACAGTTGAAGCTTTACCATGATCCTTTATCTTAACAGGAAAAGGTGGTTTCTCAACATAAGAAGTAGGAACAATAGGATCATTATAAGTGACAATCTTTTCTTCAACTTTAATAGGTGCAGCTACTTTTACTTCTATGGGAGGATGATATTTAAACCACTTCTCCTTGGGGAGATCAACATAAGTAGCAAAATATTCACAGAAAGAAGCTACTATCTCAGAGTCAAGTCCATATTTAGTGCTAAATTTACAGAAAACATCGGTATCCATAAAAGATTTAACACAATCAAACCTAGGTGTCATACCTGACTACTTACCTTTGTCGAGGTCCCAATCTTCAGAGTTGCGTTTAATTCTTTCCAATAAATCCCATTTGAATTCAATAGTCTTCATCATAAAAGAGCCAAGACAAGAAGTATCAAGCATGGTGTGATTGTTATCAGAAAGCCGAGCATAAAAATTTTGAATAATCATTTTTCTTGAGAGCTCATGATTGGGGCATGAATATAACATTGATTTAAGCCTCCCCCAAGCTTGAGCGATGCTTTCTCCTTCACGAGGCGAAAAATTATATATATAATTGCGATCACGATGAACAAGATGCATAGGATAAAACATCTGATGAAATTCCAATTTCAATCGTTTGTAATTCCAAGACCCCATATCATCACATAGCCTATACCATGTCGATGCATCTCCCTTCAAAGATAAAGGGAAGACCTTCTTCTTAACAACATCTCCGGGTACACCTGCAAGCTCAAATAATCCACAAACTTCATCCACATATATTAGATGCTCATCAGGATGCTTTGTTCCATCTCCTAAAAAGGATTAGCTAGCAGTTTTTCTATCACACCCGAAGGAATTTCAAAGCAGACATTTTCATTTTCAGTAGGTTCAGTAGGTTGAGGAGCAACTCTTTGCTCTACTGGTCGGGGTGAAGATACCCCGAACAAGCCCCTCAGAGGATTACTTTCCATAGTAACAAGTGACAGTAAATTTCAGCACAATATATAAATTTTTCCTTACCAAATTCCACCTACCAAAGGCGCTTCACTCCCTGGCAACGGCGCCAGAAAAGAGTCGTGATGACCCACAAGTATAGGGGATCTATCATAGTCCTTTCGATAAGTAAGAGTGTCGAACCCAACGAGGAGTAGAAGGAAATGATAAGTGGTTTCCAGCAAGGTATTCTCTGCAAGTACTGAAACAAGTGGTAATAGATAGTTTTGTGATAGGATAATTTGTAACGAGCAACAAGTAACAAAAGTAAATAAGGTGCAGCAAGGTGGCCCAATCCTTTTTGTAGCAAAGGACAAGCCTGGACAAACTCTTATATAGAGAAAAGCGCTCCCGAGGACACATGGGAATATCATCAAGCTAGTTTTCATCACGCTCATATGATTCACGTTCGGTACTTTGATAATTTGGTATGTGGGTGGACCAGTGCTTGGGTGATGTCCTTACTTGGACAAGCGTCCCACTTATGATTAACCTCTATTGCAAGCATCCACAACTACAACAAAAGTATTAAGGTAAACCTACCATAGCATGAAACATATGGATCCAAATCAGCCCCTTACGAAGCAACGCATAAACTAGGGTTTAAGCTTCTGTCACTCTAGCAACCCATCATCTACTTATTACTTACCAATGCATTCCTCTAGGCCCAAATAATTGTGAAGTGTCATGTAGTCGAAGTTCTCATAACACCACTAGAGGAGAGACAACATACATCTCATCAAAATATCGAACGAATACCAAATTCACATGACTACTAATAGCAAGACTTCTCTCATGTCCTCAGGAACAAACGTAACTACTCACAAAGCATAAACATGTTCATAATTAAAGGGGTATTAATATGCATATAGGATCTGAACATATGATCTTCCACCAAATAAACCAACTAGCATCAACTACAAGGAGTAATTAACACTACTAGCAACCTACTAGCACCAATCCCGGACTTAGAGACAAGAATTGGATACAAGAGATGAACTAGGGCTTTGAGAGGAGATGGTGCTGATGAAGATGTTGATGGAGATTGCCCTCTCCCGATGAGAGGAGCGTTGGTGATGATGATGGCAATGATTTTCCCCTCCGGGAGGGAAGTTTCCCAGGCAGAACAACTCTGCCGGAGCCCTAGATTGGTTCCGCCAAGGTTCCGCCTCGTGGCGGCGGAGTTTCGTCCGAGAAGATGGCATCTTATTTTTTCCCATCGGAAGACTTTATATAGCAGAAGATGGCCACCGGAGGGCCACCAGGGGGCCCATGAGGTAGGGGCGCGCCCCCACCCTCGTGGGCAGGGTGTGGCCCCCCTGGTGAATTTCTTCCGCTGAGTATTTTTTATATATTCTGAAAACGTCCTCCACGAAGTTTCGGGACTTTTGGAGCTGTGCAGAATAGGTCTCTAATATTTGCTCGTTTTCCATCCCAGAATCCCAGCTGCCGGCATTCTCCCTCTTCATGTAAACCTTGTAAAATAAGAGAGAGCATGCATAAGTATTGTGACATAATGTGTAATAACAACCCATAATGCAATAAATATCGATATAAAAGCATGATGCAAAATGGACGTATCAGTCACCGAGGTGTCCCCGTCGTCCTCCGCAGGCCCGATCCGCCCGCCGCCGCGCCCCTACGCCGGTTCGATGACTACCCCGTCATCCCTCGGACCCGGCAGCCGACGAAGTCCTACCTCGGGGTCCGGCAGTGGTGGTGGGGGACGTGGGTCGCCGAGATTACAGATCGAGAGACCCACCCCTGCTGGTGGCTTGGTAGCTTCCACACGGCCAAGCTCGCGGCCATGGAGTACGACCGCTGGCAGGTCCGCTACCACGGTGCGGCGGCTAGGCTCAATTTCCCCTTCGACACACGTCCGGTCGACCTCGTTCCGCCGGAGCCAGGGGTGGTGAGCTCGGCTATGGCACGGGAGGACCGCGAGGCGTGGGAGCGCCTCGAGGCCGAGGCCGCCGACGAGGCCTACATGCAAGAGCTCTGCCGGCAGCACCCGGAGCTCATGGAGGCGGAGCGAGCGATCTTTGCCGGCACCGAGGGTGGCGAGAGAGGGAGTCCTGGACTAAGGGGTCCTCGGACGTCCGGCTTGTTATCCATCGGCCGGACTGATGGGCTGTGAAGACATGAAGACCAAAGGCTGCACCGTGTCCAGATTGGACTCTACTTGGCGTGGAAGGCAAGCCTGGAGACCGAAGATTCCTTCTTATGTAACCGACTCCATGTAAACCCTAGATCCCCCGGTGTCTATATAAACCGAAGAGCGTAGTCTGGAAAGGACCGCATATACTCATTACCATATTCTTAGGCTAGACTTCTAGGGTTTAGCCATTAAGATCTCGTGGTAGATCAACTCTTGTAATACTCATATTCATCAAGATCAATCAAGCAGGAAGTAGGGCATTACCTCCATAGAGAGGGCCCGAACCTGGGTAAACATCGTGTCCCCTGTCTCCTGTTACCATCGATCCTAGACGCACAGTTCGGGACCCCCTACCCGAGATCCGCTGGTTTTGACACCGACATTGGTGCTTTCATTGAGAGTTCCACTGTGCCGTCGGCAGAAGGCTCGATGGCCCCTTCGATCGTCAATAATGACGCTGTCCAAAGAGGAACCTTCCTCCTCGGACAGACCTTCGTATTCGGCGGCTTCGTACTGCGGGCCAACTCGATTGGCCATCTGGAGCAGATCGATAGCTACGCCCCCGACCATCAGGTCGGATTCGGAAGCTTGAACTACGTCACGGATACCCGTGGAGACTCGATCTTCAAGGGATTTGAGCCTGCAGCGATCGCTCCCCCTCATCCTGATGAACGTGACTTAAATCTATCATCGGATCACACCTAGGAGATGGTTCCTATGGCTGCAACGACCTTAGAGCCAAAGCAGATCGAGCCATCCGAGGCCTCAGAGTCCGCGGAGTTGGAGCCGCACATGGACTCGACACCCTGCAGCATCCGCTTTAATGGAACTTCGGACTCGTCTCCAGCTACAAGTTCCGGACTGTGTACACCTACGGACACCGAGCTAGATCGGTTATCGATCCTCGAGTTCAATGTTGTTGACGTGTTCCAACACTCTCCCTTGGGTGACGTGCTAAAATCTGTAAAGAATTTGTCCATGGAAAAGGACTCCCAGCCGAACTATGTCCGGTTCGAGCTAGAGACGGATGATGAGGAATTTCATTTCCCACTCGCCACCCACTTCATAGCCACCGTCAATGACTTAACCGACGTGCTTGACTATGGCTCCGAAGACATCGACGGTATGGACGGCGATGCCGACAAGTTGAAAGGCCAAGACCCGCCCTTCACTGGACGCTGGACGGCCACCTCTTCATACGGCGTGTACATGGTTGATACACCTAAGGGATCCGGCAACGACAAAGAAGAGCCGGATACGAACAAAACCTCCGAGACACAGTCCAAGCGTCGGCGGCCCAAACGCTGCCCTAAGCCCCGTCGCTCAAAGGACGACAACACTGGCACCAGAGAAAATAGTACTCCGGGCGACGCCGAAAACAGCAAAGACCGTGCTGGGGCTACATCCGAACAGGAACACTACAGCAGGCAAGACAACACTGACGAACAGGCCATAGAAGATGACCCAGAGGATGATAGTTACCATCTGCCCTCCGAGGAGGATACAAGCCTCGGCAACAAAGACTTCATCATGCCTGAGGATCCTCTTGAGTAGGAGTTCTTTAAGCTTCGGCTCATAGCCACTGCAAGGAGCCTGAAAAAGAAACAACAACAGCTTCAAGCTGAACAAGACCTGCTCGTCGATAGATGGACTGACGTCCTGACAGCCGAGGAATATGACCTTAACCGCCCAGCCAAGAGCTACCCGAAACGCAGACTGCTACCTCAATTGGATGAGGAAGCGCCGGAGCATATATCTCCCTCGCCCAATGCGGATCGATCACCACGTGGTCGGGACAGGGCGGCAGAATGTCCACCCCGCGGTCGAGATAAAGCGGCAACTCAGGTCGAACAGCAGACCGCCCCACCACCCCGTCAAAATAGGGACGGAAGAGTCCGGAGTCGTACGGATGACCTCCGACAGACCCTGGATAGTAAAGCAGGACACACAAGGTCGATCTACGGATCATGAGGACGTGCCTCGAGGCGCGACGACGGCTACGTACTCGGACATGACAAACCTAACCACGCTCGAGCCGAATGCTATAGACGGACTCCTTCAGAGCTCCGCCACGATGCGGCCTGATATAGAGGCGCCGCACACCCGCTCTGCTTCACAGATGAAGTGATGGATCATGAATTCCCTGAGGGGTTCAAGCCCGTCAATATCGAATCATACAATGGCACAATTGATCCTGCAGTATGGATTGAGGATTTCATCCTCCACATCCACATGGCCCGAGGAAACGACCTCCACACCATGAAATACCTCCCATTAAAGCTCAAAGGACCAGCTCGGCATTGGTTAAATAGCCTGCCTGAGAACTCCATCGGAAGCTGGGAAGACTTGGAAGAGGCTTTCCTCGACAACTTCCAAGGAACTTATGTCCGGCCACCAGACGCTGATGACCTAAGCCACATAGTTCAACAACCTGGAGAATCAGCCAGAAAATTCTGGACTAGGTTCCTAACCAAGAAGAACCAGATCGTTGACTGTCCCGATGCCGAGGCCCTAGCAGCCTTCAAACACAGCATCCGTGATGAATGGCTAGCATGCCACCTCGGACAAGAAAAACCGAAGTCAATGGCAGCCCTTACGGCACTCATGACCCGTTTTTGTGCAGGCTAGGACAGCTCGATGGCTCATAGCAAAATCACAACCAGCAAGGCAGGCCCCACCGAGGCCAAGAACAGCATCGGCAAGCTCCGGCGCAATAGACACAAACACCGAAGCAATGGCGACAACACCGAGGACACCACAGTCAACGCCGGATTCAGTGGCTCCAAGTCTAGCCAACGGAAGAAGCCCTACAAAAGAAATAATGAAGGACCTTCCAGCCTGGACCGCATACTCGACCATCCGTGCCAAATTCATGGCACCCCGGATAAGCAAGCTAATCATACCAACAGGGATTGTTGGGTCTTCAAGCAGGCTGGCAAGTTAAATGCCGAAAACAAAGAAAATGGATCACAAAGTGAGGACAATGATGAAGAGCCCCAGCAGCCGAACACCGGGGGATAGAAGAAATCCCCCCCCTAGTCAAAACGGTGAACATGATATACGCCACGCACATCCCCAGAAAGGAGCGCAAACGAGCACTCAGGGACGTCTATGCGGTAGAGCCAGTCGCCCCCAAGTTGAATCCATGGTCGTCATTCCCAATCACCTTCGATCGACGAGATCATCCGACTAGTATCCGCCACGGCGGTTCAGCCGCACTGGTCCTTGACCCAATCATCGATGGATTCCACCTCACTCGAGTCCTGATGGATGGTGGAAGCAGCCTCAATCTGTTGTACCAGGACACAGTACAGAAGATGGGCATTAATCCCTCACGAATCAAACCAACAAAGGCTACCTTTAAAGGAGACATACTAGGTGTAGAGGCCCGTTGTACGGGCTCAATCACACTGGAGGTGGTCTTCGGTTCTCCGGATAACTTCCGAAGCGAAGAGTTAATCTTCGATATCGTCCCCTTCCGCAGCGGCTACCACGCACTGCTTGGACGAACCGCATTTGCTAGATTTAACGCAGTGCCACACTATGCTTATCTCAAGCTCAAGATGCCCGGCCCACGCGGCGTCATAACAGTCAATGGAAATACGGAATGCTCCCTCCGAACAGAGGAGCAAACCGCCGCCCTCGCAGTAGAAGTACAAAGCGGCCTTCTCAAGCAGCACTGTAATCCAGCTGCTGAGCCCCTGGACACCATCAAGAGGGTCCGGACTACACTGCAATAGGACATCGCGGCTCGTCAAGAGCTCGACTAGCAATTCGGCCTCCGTCCCAACCCCAAGGAAGTAGTGGCATTTGTACCACACGTACACAATTACGCACTCAAAATTCTAGGACATCGACGAAGGCACGAGATAGCCCGGGGGCTACAATTTGGCAAAACCGACCCCAGACACAAATACTTTTACTTATTTTTCTCATTATAGGCACCTTTTTCATAGGCCTGATATCAAGTCCTCTAGAAGGACTGGAACGCAATGGAGGCAAGCAACACAGGTGTGTACGGTAACCTTTATACGTTCTTCTTGACGGTATTCACACTTCTTTCTCAGGACCTGCACGCTGCACCATACCGGTTCGACATGTTAAACAGTCGGATACTTCTAGCACCATCTATACAAGATACGCCTTGACGTATCCATCCAGTTATAATAAAAATGGTTTGTGGCCCAGTCTCTGTGTTTTTCACTTCTCACTTCATTTTATTTTGATCTGCCTATCTGCTGCATCAACACTCTTTTACGTTTCATATTCGCTAGGGGCTACCTATCGCCCCACAATACGGCAGCACAGTCCGAACACTTCTTATATATAAGTTCGGCACCCCGATTTTAGCATTGTATGCATTGGCTCCGAATCATGTTTTTGGTCAATAGTTGGGTTGCCTGGCTCCTGTGCTTGCTACCCTACGTTCCGCTCCATCGGCTAGGGTAGTAAAGGGAGAACTACTGCGATTGTGCCCTGGCTTGGATCGGACGAGTACCTCAGTAGAGAAAGCTGAAAAACTGACTGTCATGATACGGCGAGAGCCGGTCAACTACTCGAGGGTTACAAATCGTTGGAGATTTTATCCGCATTATGCGAGAGATCGGTACTTCCTGATCAAATGATGACAGCATCTTGGCTCAAACCAGGGGCTGCACCCATGCTTTATTATAAAACTCCTGTGGCTAAGTGAGGGCGTTTAAGCCGTATAGTCCGATTTCCTTGTTCATTGCACTAAACAACTCCTTCAAGGACCATGTAATTGCATCAAGATTGTTTAGATTCCATCTCGAACACCTCCGTACTATCTACGTGAGGGCAGAAGCCGACGACTGGCCAACCCTCAGATTACATATAACACGGCCGCACAGGAGGAAACAATCAAAGCATAACAAAATTGCATTAACAAAATAGGCTTTGTTTCTCATAATACAAGGCAAAGGGAACATGAATACATTCATTCAAACACTATGTCATGTGAACATTGTGCTGCCGCAAGGCGAGACCCCTCCAGGACATCCGCAAAATACCGTTCCGGTGTATGGTGATCCTTACCCTCCGGTGGCCCCCTGGTCACCTCGACGGCATCCATCTTCGCCCACCATATCTTGCAACGGGTGAAGGCCATGCGCGCACCTTCAATACAGGCCTAGCGCTTCACGACGTCCAGTCGGGGACAGGCGTTCACCACCCGCCTCACGAGTCCGAAGTAGCTGCTTGGCATAGCTTCGGCTGGCCATAGCCGGATTATCAAATCCTTAATGGCTAGTTCGGCCACCCTATGCAGCTCCACCAGCTGTTTTAGCTGATCGGTGAAGGACACGGGATGCTCCGGCGCCGCATACTACGACCAGAATAGCCTCTCTGTGGAATCCCCTCCTTCGGCTCGATAGAACTCCACGGCATCGGATACACTACGTGGCAAATCCGCAAAGGCCCCTGGAGAACTCCGAACTCGAATTAGTAAAAGGTACTGCTTCTCCGCATACTTGCTTTGCATCTTAAATGCCTTACCCGCCGTGATCTTCTTGGCCTCCTGGATCTCCTGGAGGGCGACCTGGGCCTCATTCCGGACAGTCTCCGCGCTTTGACGAGCCTTGGCGAGTTCGGTCCCTTGAACCGACGCATCATGATCCAAGGTCTCGCATTTTTTCACCGCATCCTGGAGCTCCTGCTGGACTTCTTTGACCCGGGCCTTGAGCTTCTTACAATCAGCCTACTGCTGGACAGCCTTCTCCTCGGCCTCACCCAGGCCTTCTTCAGGGCCTCGACCTCGGTCGCGACTTCTGCACATATAACGATACCGCTGTCAATACACAGCGCTTATACTTTCCCAAACTTATAGCAAGTCGTTCCTCACCTTGCTTCTCTTGGAGCCGAACCTTAATCTCGCCGAGCTCGTTCTCGGTCCGCTCCAGCTTCCGCTTCAGCTCGGAAACCTCGGCAGTATGCAAGGTCGCGGCCAACAACGACGCCTGCTTATTCATACATATTCTGTTAGTCTCCTACAATAAGAGGTTGATCCTCTGTCTGGTTCTTCCTGCCGAACTCCGGACAGTGTCTCAGGGGCTACTGAATACATGGGATTTTCCTCTTTCGATGTCACTTACCTCGAAACCCGTCAACAGATTGTTGCAGGCTTCGTCTAGTCCACTCTTGGCGGACTGTACCTTCTCAATCACTGCACCCATAAGGACGTGATGCTCGTCCACAATGGAGGCCCCTTGTAGCGCCTCCATCAGGTCATCCGATGCCCCTGGGTGGACAGGGGCCACCGGTGGAATTTGCACACCCCCTCCTTCGAAGGAGGGTGCTCGCCTGATTCCGGAGCCACATGGATCTCCGTAATCGTATCCGGCTGAGGGCCGAACTCAATACGGCCCTCTTAGCCGGTCTCCTTGGGGATCTGCTCCCCCATATGTCCGGCAGCGGAGGTCCCGCCTTGTGGGCCCCCTGGACAATGTCCTGAGCTCCTCCCTTCGGGACAATGTCTTGAGCTCCTCCCTCTGGGATAACACTTCGGTGTCGTCCCTTGTAACACCCACGATGCGGCTATATCTCCCACGTGTCGGAGCACGACTTAGAGGCATAACCGCATAGTAGGCATGTCGCAAGAGGGGTAATCTTTACACATCCCATGTACTGAATTATGAAAGGGATAAAGAGTTGGCTTACAATCGCCACTTCACACAATACATAAATATAGCATTACATCAACCAGATACAATTAAGGTCTGACTATGGAAGCAAATAAAGAAAGACAACCCCTAATGCAAAAGATCCCCGATCGCCCCGACTGGGCTCCACTACTGATCAACTGGAAACGGAACAACACAACAAACACGATCTTCATCGAGCTCCTCCTTGAGCTCGGTTGTGTCACCTGCACGGTTATCATCGGCACCTGCAACTGTCTGAAGTAATCTGTGAGTCACGGGGACTCAGCAATCTCACACCCTTGCGATCAAGACTATTTAAGCTTATGGGTAGGAGAAGGGGGTGGTGAGGTGGAGCTGCAGCAAGCACTAGCATATATGGTGGCTAACTTACGCAAATGAGAGCAAGAAGAGAAGCAAAGCACGGTCGTGATCTAGAAGTGTTCAAGAAGTGATCCTGAAACTACTTACGTTCAAGCATAACACAAGAACCGTGTTCACTTCCTGGACTCCGCCGGAAAGATACCATCACGGCTACAGACGCGGTTGATGCATTTTAATTAGGATAAGTGTCAAGTTCTCTACAACCGGACATTAACAAATTCCCATCTGCCCATAACCGCGGGCACGGCTTTCGGAAGTTCAAAACCCTGCAGGGGTGTCCCAACTTAGCCCATCACAAGCTCTCACGGTCAACAAAGGATATTCCTTCTCCCAGGAAGACCCGATCAGACTTGGAATCCCGGTTACACGACATTTCGACAATGGTAAAACAAGACCAGCAAAGCCACCCGGATGTGCTGACAAATCCCGATAGGAGCTGCACATATCTTGTTCTCAGGGCACACCGGATTGTCCAAGATTCCGGTAGACCAACCCAGAGTTTCCCCTGGTGGCCACCGGCTGCTGACAGGTTGGACCAACACTCAGAGGAGCACTGGCCCGGGGGTTTAAAATAAAGATGACCCTTGGGCTCCGGAAACCCGAGGGAAAAAGGTTTAGGTGGCAAATGGTAAAACCAAGGTTGGGCCTTCCTGGAGGAGTTTTATTCAAAGCGAACTGCCAAGGGGGTCCCATTCCCCCAACCGCGTAAGGAACGCAAAATCAAGGAACATAACACCGGTATGATGGAAACTAGGGCGGCAAGAGTGGAACAAAACACCAGGCATAAGGCCGAGCCTTCCACCCTTTGCCAAGTATATAGATGCATTAATTAAAATAAGAGATATTGTGATATCCCAACAATAACCATGTTCCAACATGGAACAAACTTCATCTTCACCCGCAACTAGCAACGCTATAAGAGGGGCTGAGCAAAGCGGTAACATAGCCAAACAATGATTTGCTAGGAAAGGTGGGTTAGAGGCTTGTCATGGCAACATGGGAGGCATGATATAGCAAGTGGTAGGTATCGCGGCATAGCAATAGAGCGAACAACTAGCAAGCAAAGATAGAAGTGATTTCGAGGGTATGGTCATCTTGCCTGCAAAGTTCTTAAAGAAGACGAAAGCTTGATCCTCGTAAGCGTACTCAACGGGTTCCTCGATCACGAACTCGTCTCCCGGCTCTACCCAAGGCAAGAACACAATCAAAGTAAACCACAATCAACCACGGTGCAATGCGTAAGCAACATGATGCAAAACATGACATGATATGCGAGACGTGATATGCAATGCATATGCGTGCTTTGGAAAGGAAAGATTGAACCAGGCCTCAACTTGGCAAACCAAGTGTGCCGCTGGAAAGATCAGATGATTTCGGTCGAAATCGATATAAAGATCACCGGAATCGGATGCACGGTTTGGAAATGACAAGCAAAACAATAAAGGCACAATTTTGCGATTAACAGCACGATGCCATCTAGAATGCAACAAGAAACTAAGCTACTGCACTCCAACATAGCAACAAAGCACACGGCAGTGATCCACTCAAGATGCTTTACAAAAGATGAACACTGAGATATGGCTAAATCACACAATAGAAGGTTCAAACAATCATGGCAAAAGTGCAAAAGATAACAGCATCACAGACTTGGTGAAAATAACAACATGCCAGGAATTAACATCAGGAAGCAATGTTTAGAGCAAGATAACAACATGCTACAGGATCAGAACATGTCAAAGCAAGGCATGGCATGAATCTACTCAACGCATATAACAAAAGTCCCTTACTGGCCATAAGTCAAAAAGGATCGTAAGATATGATGGCACCCATGTAAACATAGCAAGTTTTGTTAACAGATTCAGACTTAGCCGAAAACTGGACTTGGCATAAACAGAGTTACGTAGGCATGTTTGCGAGCTCGATGCACTCAACACAAGGCATTGCATGACAAACTAAGAATACACCCAGCAAGAATACATGTTCAAGAAGCTAACCATGGCAAGAACAATCTCATAGCATGCATGGATCAACTACAACAACCTTGGCAAAATTGATTAACACGTAAACAATCTACCAGGAACATTTTATAGCAAAAGTAGAGCAATATTGAGTCATGCTAGGGCACTCCATAAATGCAAACAGAGGCATGGATGGATAGAGCATAACAATATCTCAAAATCATCCTTACTGAACATGCTCAAAAGAGGCATGGATCACTCTGTAGCAACATGAATACATGGCATAAAAATAACATCAGGGAAATGACTAAGAAGAATTCTAAGTCCCTGAAATCAGCAACATCACGAGAGCTACTTTGCATGCTTGTGCTAGTCACCACATTGATCAAAAAAATACATGGCATACACCCCTGTAAAGATGGCATTGCATATAACAAAACACATGTAGAGCTCATGCTCATAGGAGGCACACAATAATCATGGCAAAAATGACAAATGCTCATAAACGGATAAGAAACAGCACCTAACATTATGAAGCACTCTTGCAACAGCAATTAGGGCATCAAGATGGACTCAAACAAGAATGGTGCAATGGAACAAAATGAAGAGGGCATCATGATGAACATTTTGATATCTCATGCATGCAAAACGGAGCTACGGATGAGGAGTTATGATGCGATGAACATGGCCTGAAAATATGCAGATCTGGGGACTTAGAGAAAATCAACCTCCGGAAAGCTGGACGGGGTTGTACGGGATGGAGAGATCCAGGGGAGGCGCATCGTGTTTGGTTCGTTGAAGTGGTGGATCTGGTCCACCTTTTCCAGATCCACCGGAGAGGGAACTCCGGCGAGCTTTGGGGCGTTTGCCGGCGAGATTCCGGCGAGGAGGAGGCCGGCGAGTGGCGTGGAACGGCGGAGGAGGCCGGGGCGACGAAGGGCGAGGACGGCCGGCGAGCAAAGCGGAGGCGGCGAGCTGGAGTCGGCGGGCACGCGTCTTGCAGGCAGCGGTCGGAGTGGGCGGCGGGGGAGCCGAGCGGCGGCGAGGCGGCGGTGTCAGGCACGGAGGCGCAGGCGGCGCGGGAGCGGGCGCCTCGGGCGCGCGGCGGCGGGGAACGGGCCCCGCGGGCCTGACGCGGGCCCCACAGGCCGGCTGCGGCGGGAGGAGGCGAACGCCACGTGGCAGCTCTGGATTGGCGCGGGGGCGGCGGTTTAGGGCGCGGACATGTCCATCGGCGAGGTTTTTGTCCGGTGGCGCGGAGAGGAAGAAGGTTAGGGTTCATCCGCGAATTTTCGGGGGAGAGGACATATATATATAGGTAGAGGGAGCTAGGAGAGTCCAAATGAGGTGCGGTTTTCGGCCACATGATCATGATCGAATGACCGAGAGGATGGAGGGGGTTTTGGATGGGTTTTGGGCCACTTTGGAGGGGTGTTGGGCTACAACACACACAAGGCCTTTACGGTTCCTCGGTTAACTGTTGAAGTATCAAACGGACTCCAAATGACACGAAACTTGACAGGCGGTCTACCGGTAGTGAACCAAGGCCGCTTGGCAAATCTCGGTCCGGTCCGAGAACGTTTAACACCCGCACATGAAAAGAGGCAAAAAGAGGCGTCGGAGGACATAGGAGCACCGGATTGCAAAACGAACAACGGGGAAAATGCTCGGATGCATGAGACGAACACGTATGCAAATGCGATGCACGTGATGACACGATATGAAATGCATGACATGCAAACAAATGACAAGGCCACAACAGTGAATAACTGGAAGACACCTGGCACAACGGTCTCGGGGCGTTACATCCCTGGCCCCGGGGGAGCAAGCAGGTGGTGGCGACATGCTCGCCATCTCCGATGGAGCCAGCAAACCTCCATATGAGGAATGATGGATAAGATCGCGGGTCGGACTACAAAATTATGGATTAACCATGTTAGCATAATAAAAAGAAAGGGCTGGATATGCGCGTAAATGAGCCATGTCGCTTACGATGCGGCCCGAGGCCTAGTGCGGGGGCGTCATTCCGGACTGCTGTCAATGTCCCATGCGGTGTTGACCGCTGGGGCGCCCTTCCCCTTTTTGGGCGCTTTCACCTCCGGATGTGATGGGGCCACCCTTTTCTTCTTCTTCTCCTCGGGAGGAGGGTTGTTTTCCTCCTCCTCCTCTTCCCTGTCATTATCCTCAGGGACGGAGGAATGGGCCTTGTCGTCTTCGGACGTCGCATCCGAAGCGCCCTTACGACGGGGGCCACTCTTGGCCCCCTAGGCCTTCTTCTTGGACTTCTTCTCTGGCGCCGTATATGGCGCCGGCACCAACATCCTCGCCAGGCGCCGGATGACCGGTTCCTCGGGCAGCGGCGCCGGACACTGGATCCGCTGCGCCTTCTCCACCCAGTCCTGAAGGAGCAATAATAAATCTCAGACATCATCCTCGAAACATTCAAGTTGGGAATATGTCAAAAGAAACATACCTCGTTGGTGGGGCGTTTACAACTGTGACTACGGTCTGAGTCCGTGGCCGGTGGCTTCTCGTTGCCCTTAAAGAGCAACTTCCAGGCCCCTTCATGAGAGGTGTCGAAGATCCTTCTCAGGGTCTGGTGCTTCTTCGGATTAAACTCCCATAAAGGGTGGCTTCGACGCTAGCATGGAAGAATCTGGCGGACCAGCATCACCTGGATAACGTCGACGAGCTTGACGTCCTTGGTCACCATGCTTTGAATGCGCATCTGCAACGCTATCAGCTCATCAGGAGAACACTAGTCCGGACTCTTCTCGACCCAGGAGGTGAGCCGCGTGGGAGCACTAGAGCGGAATTCGGCAGTTGCGGCCCAGGTGGTGCCTCGAGGTTCTGTGATGTAGAACCACTGCTTTTGCCATTCCTTTACTGTCTCTATAAAGGTTCCTTTGGGCCAGGAGATGTTGGACAGCTTGCTCACTATGGCTCCTCCGCACTCCGCGTGCTGACCATCCACCACCTTCGGCTTCACGTTGAAGACTTTGAGCCACTGCCCGAAGTGGGGATGGATGCGGAGGAAGGCCTCGCACACGATGATAAACGCTGAGATGTTGAGGAAGGAATTCGGGGACAAATCATGGAAATCTATCTCGTAATAGTACATCAGCCCGCGGACAAAAGGGTGGAGTGGAAACCCTAGCCCGTGGAGGAAATGGGGGATGAAGACTACTCTCTCTGTGGGCTCCGGCATGGGGACGACTTGTCCCTCGGCTGGCAGACAATGAGCGATCTCCTTTGCCAAATATCCGGCCGCCCAGAGCTCAGTAATGTCCTCCTCCTTGACGGAGGAGACCATCCACTTGCCCTGACCACCAGATCCGGACATGGTTCCTTGAGTGGAAAGGAGATGGGAACTTGGGCGCTGGAGCTTGAGATCGGAAGGGCGAAGATAGAGAGAAGGCGTGAGGAGAGGAAGGGTGAATCCTTATCCCCTTATAAAGGCAGTAGATGTTAAACGCCTCCTCACTCGCCTTAGGATTCGCCTGTTCCCTAGGGCTGTATGAACGGCACGGTTGAGTTACCCATGCCCGCATTGATGAGAATCCTGCGATAAGGGGACACGATCTCTGTTTTGACAAGACGTGCCAGTAGCAACCGCGTCTCGAAACATGGGATGGTAGAAGAAAAACGGTTTGAAATTATAACTGGACAGACACGATGCCATGTTGGAGAGAAGTTGTCAACAGATTGGATTCATGCAAATATTATATTCTCTCTGCGGTTGTGTATGGTGTGTGTAACAGGTCCGGATACACTTATTTTGTCCGAAGACTATTCTGGAGTTCGGAAGGAGGGAACCCGCCTTGCAATGCCGAAGAAAAATCTGCGCGCCGAACTCCTCGTCATTGAAGCCAGGTTCAAGGGCTACTGAAGGAGTCCTGGACTAAGGGGTCATTGGACGTCCGGCCTGTTATCCATGGGCCGGCCTGATGGGCTGTGAAGACATGAAGACCGAAGACTGCACCATGTCCGGATTGGATTCTACTTGGCATGGAAGGCAAGCCTGGTGATCGAAGATGCCTTCTTATGTAACCGACTCCATGTAAACCCTAGACCCCCCAGTGTCTATATAAACCGAAGGGGGTAGTCCGGAAAGGAGCACATACACTCATTACCACATTCTTAGGCTAGACTTCTAGGGTTTAGCCATTACGATCTCGCGGTAGATCAACTCTTGTAATACTCATATTCATCAAGATCAATCAAAAGTAGGGTATTACATCCATAGAGAGGGCCCGAACCTGGGTAAACATCGTGTCCCCTATCTCCTGTTACCATCGATCCTAGACGCACAGTTCGGGACCCCCTACCCGAGATCCACCGGTTTTGACACCAACAGCGAGGTTATCGCGCTCCTCCGATGACGAGGTCAAAGGCGGCGAGGATGGCGGCGCGGAGGGCGGCGAGGTTATCACGCTCTCCTCTGATGACGAGGTTGAAGTCGGCGATGACGGCGGAGCGGAGGGCGTCGAGGTGGGCCCCGAGGATGAGGAGATAGACGTCGACAAGTGGAGGAGTGCCTTCCCCAATGACCCCGACGACGGTACTAGCCCGGACCCAGCTCGCGGCACACCGTACATGACGAGGAAGGATTGGCTCAACCTCTACTTCAACCAAAAGTAGTTTAGCTTAGTTTAAATTTATGTTTTATGCCCGGTTATGCAAAAATATCTATTTTTATGTTTGAATGCATGCTACTTTCGGTTGAACCTACTTTGAACTTGATCAAATTGAAGTTTACAACCTTAAGTTTAGGGGATTGACTAGAAAAGTACAAAAATTGCTAGAGTATATATATATATATCCACTAAGGATTTTAGACCATTAACTTTTTAAGGATCGCCTAGAGATGTCCTTATGACTTGTTTATTTCAGTTCTTCACAATGTGATGCTCTATATGTGCAGTTCAATTTCATCAATAACAGATTCAACAATAACAGTTTCAACAATACCACTATGAACTACGATATTTGGTTGTTGTTAAGGATATTGCAGTTAACATGCCTTTTCATTTTTTAATTTTTGTTTAGCAACATGCATTGTACAGAATGACTAAATATGCAATCCCAGGCTACATAGCAACAAGGAAAAGTGTTACCTTAATGTTCTGATGATGTCTAGATATACATGTAATAAAATCTTATATAATTGGATGGAGGGAGTGTTGTACTACATCATTTTTCAATTGTTGTTTAGATTCTAATATTAAATTGGTGCTTTTAGGTACATATATCATTGCCAAAGATCCACACTTCGACCCTTTCTGCGTATGGGGCAATGAGATATTCATGAACCAGCATCAAGTGAGGAAACTGATAAAGATTGTTATTAAAATGGGTCAAAAGATGTTAATCAAACTATTTGTTTACACTTTATGCAAGACAACAGTGAACTGCAGGATGGTAAGTAAGAACCATGTAGCCTTCTTTTTACTGCCCGTAATGAGTTGTGTTAGATGACAATATCTGAATCTTTTTTCTTTTGTAGTGGATCCTGAAGTAGTTTACTCAAGATTACCTCTCAAACTACATGATTGGCGTCCGGCCATCACAAGGGGTTGGACTAGAGCCTGCATGCTTTCTGCATCCAGGAGAGCACAATAGGGCCATTCCGCTTCACCTTGTTCAACAACTGGAATGTTTGTCGCCTCTTTATTTACCATCTGTAATAGTAAAAGTATAGAACCCTGGTACATCATTCTTTATTTGGTGCTTATATAATTCTTAAACATATGTACCTATGAATCGAATAATGCATTGGATGTTTGTACCTGATGGATATGAATAAAGCTATAGCCTACTTTCAAGTTTTAATTAGGTATAATTTTAAATAGCAGCAATTAAATTAGGGTGAAATTACGTTGTGCAGGTCATTACGGCACACATGGTTGGTAAAACACAAACGTTTGTGATATAAACCATAATCTGAGGCGGTTCATAGAGAGGAAACGTGTGCAAGCATGCACACAGTTGCCATTTGCAAAGCGTGTGTGCTGTCAAACACTATCACATACGTTGCGGGAAAACTAAATGTGTGTGATTGTCTACCTATCATACACTGTTTATAATCATGAACTGTTTGTGATGTGCCAGGCATCGTAAAGCTCCCGTGCCTAGAATCTGCCTGGAAAACTCCCGTGCCTGGAATCTGCATGGTTTTAGGTAGAACCACAAAACTTCGACTGCGATGGCAATGCAAGCAAGGATGAAGTGTTTGGGATATTCGAGATATCGGAAACGGTTATATAGGGACAACTGTATGCATCGAGGCTCCCTATCCCCGACGGTTTCTGGGTCGTGTGGGAAGGACCCCCCTATCACCCACACTCACTTGGCGATGGTTCCAAATGCCGTCGCGGAAATGGGTTAAAAACCGTTTGTTTAGGACCGACACGCACCAGTGATAGGAGTACTATACACCAACGATGCTCTAGGATATTTTGCACTGCATGTCACACTGTTGGTGATAATAAACTGTGTGAAATCTGCTTGATTTTCCATTTGATTTGAATTATATAGTGGGGTCATAGCGGCAACTGACGGTGTTTGAATTGCTAAACTTTTATCTGCTTATGTCCATGGGTTTATGCTTATGTTCCATGCAAGAAATGGGGATGAATTTCAAACACTACGGCACCTTTGGGGATGAAACAACATCCGTTGCTCTTATTGCTTTAAAAAAATTTCTAGTGTCAACATAGAACAAGAGGAGTGTTGTGTTAAGTTTTGGAATTCTTCGGTGTTCGTTTGGACATTTTTATACATTAACTGGGTTTTCTAGGCATTTTATGTGCATAGTTCAAATTAGAAATACATGCACATGCTCCAGTGCATATAAATTGGTTGAAAAATCAAATATGTGTCCTTGGGTGCATGCTTAGGTCCCATCCAAGAAATGGGAATGAATTTCAAACACCAGGGCACTGTTGATTGCCGGCAAAACGTTGAGATACCTGGTTTTTAAATTCTAGAAAATCCAAAAATCGTCTGAAATTCATGAAACTTGGCATGCTATCATGGAGCGGCATCAACATGACGTGGTAAAAACTTTGTCCCATTTGTGGTAGGTTTGGGTATAAGCTTCTCACAACAAGCCTGGTGGTTTTAGTAGGGAACGTGTCACCTTTGGGGGCAAAACAATATCCATTGCATCTTATTGCTTTCAAAAAAAATTCTAGTGTCAACATAGAACAAGAGGAGTGTTGTGTTAAGTTTTGGAATTTTAGGGGTTCGTTTGGACATTTTTATATATTAACTGGGTTTTCTAGGCATTTTACGTGCATAATTCAAATTAGAAATACATGCACATGCTCCAATGCATATAAATTGGTTGAAAAATCAAATATGTGTCATTGGGTGCATGCTTAGGTCCCATCCAAGAAATGGGAATGAATTTCAAACACCAGGGCACTGTTGATTGCCGGCAAAATGTTGAGATACCCGGTTTGTGAATTCTAGTAAATCCAAAAATTGTATGAAATTCATGAAAGTTGGAATGCTATCATGCAGCGTCATCAACATGCCGTGGTAAAATTTTTGTTCCATTTGGGGCAGGTTTGGGTATAAGCTTCTCACAAACCAGAGCTTCTCACAACAAGCCTGGTGGTTTCGGTAGGGAACGTGCCACCTTTGGGGACGAAACGATATCCGATGTCTCTTATTGCTTTCAATAAATTTCTAGTGTCAACATAGAACAAGAGGAGTGTTGTGTTAAGTTTTGGAATGTTTTGGGGTTCGTTTGGACATTTTTATACATTAACTGGGTTTTCAAGACATTTTATGTGCACAATTCAAATTAGAAATACATGCACATGCTTCAGTGCATATAAATTGGTTTAAAAATCAAATATGTGTCCTTGGGTGCATGCTTAGGTCCCATCCAAGAAATGGGAATGAATTTCAAACACCAGGGCACTATTGATTCCCGGCAAAACGTTGAGATACCTGGTTTTAAAATTCTAGTAAATCCAAAACTCGTCTGAAATTCATGAAACTTGGCATGGTATCATGGAGCGGCATCAACACGCCGTGGTAAAAAATTGCCCCATTTGGCAGGTTTGGGTATAAGCTTCTCACAAACCTGAGCTTCTCACAACAAGCCTGTTGGTTTTGGTACGGAACGTGCCACCTTTGGGGACGAAACGATATCTGATGTCTCTTATTGCTTTCAATAAATTTCTAGTGTCAACATAGAACAAGAGGAGTGTTGGGTTAAGTTTTGGAATGTTTTGGGGTTCGTTTGGACATTTTTATGCATTAACTGGGTTTTCAAGACATTTTATGTGCACAATTCAAATTAGAAATACATGCACATGCTTCAGTGCATATAAATTGGTTTAAAAATCAAATATGTGTCCTTGGGTGCATGCTTAGGTCCCATCCAAGAAATGGGAATGAATTTCAAACACCAGGGCACTATTGATTCCCGGCAAAACATTGAGATACCTGGTTTTTAAATTCTAGTAAATCCAAAACTCGACTGAAATTCATGAAACTTGGCATGGTATCATGGAGCGGCATCAACACGTCGTGGTAAAAAATTGCCCCATTTGGGGCAGGTTTGGGTATAAGCTTCTCACAGACCTGAGCTTCTCACAACAAGCCTGCTGGTTTTGGTACGGGAACGTGCCACCTTTGGGGACGAAACGATATCCGATGTCTCTTATTGCTTTCAATAAATTTCTAGTGTCAACATAGAACAAGAGGAGTGTTGTGTTAAGTTTTGGAATGTTTTGGGGTCCATTTGGACATTTTTATACATTAACTGGGTTTTCAAGACATTTTATGTGCACAATTCAAATTAGAAATACATGCACATGCTTCAGTGCATATAAATTGGTTTAAAAATCAAATATGTGTCCTTGGGTGCATGCTTAGGTCCCATCCAAGAAATGGGAATGAATTTCAAACACCAGGGCACTATTGATTCCCGGCAAAACGTTGAGATACCTGGTTTTTAAATTCTAGTAAATCCAAAACTCGTCTGAAATTCATGAAACTTGGCATGGTATCATGGAGCGGCATCAACACGCCGTGGTAAAAAATTGCCCCATTTGGGGCAGGTTTGGGTATAAGCTTCTCACAAACCTGAGCTTCTCACAACAAGCCTGCTGGTTTTGGTACGGAACGTGCCACCTTTGGGGACGAAACAATATATGTTGCCTCTTATTGCTTCCAAAAATTATCTAGTGTCAACATAGAACAAGAGGAGTGTTGTGTTAAGTTTTGGAATTTTTCGGGGTTCGTTTGGACATTTTAATACATTAACTGGGTTTTCTAGGCATTTTATGTGCGTAATTCAAATTAGAAATACATGCACATGCTCCAGTGCATATAAATTGGTTGAAAAATCAAATATGTTCCCTTGGGTGCATGCTTAGGTCCCATCCAAGAAATGGGAATGAATTTCAAACACCAGGGCACTATTGATTGTCGGCAAAACGTTGAGATACCTGGTTTTTAAATTCTAGTAAATCCAAAAATCGTCTGAAATTCATGAAACTTGGCATGGTATCATGGAGCGGCATCAACATGTCGTGGTAAATTTTTTGTCCCATTTGGAGCAGGTTTGGGGATATGCTTCTCACAAACCAGAGCTTCTCACAACAAGCCTGATGGTTTCGTTAGGGAACGTCCCACCTTTGGGGATGAAATGATATCCATTGTCTCTTATTGCTTTCAAAAATTTTCTCGTGTCAACATAGAACAACAGGAGTGTTGTGTCAATTTTTGGGATTTCTCGGGGTTCGTTTGGACATTTTTATGCATTAATTGAGTTTTCAATGCATTTATGTGCATAATTCAAATTTGAACTACATGCACATGCTCTAATGCATATAAATTGGTTGAAAAATCAAATTTGTGCCCTTGGGGGCATGCTTAGGTCCCATCCAACAAATGGGAATGAATTTCAAACACGAGAGCACTGTTGATTGTCGGCAAAACATTGAGATAAATGGTTTTTAAATTCTAGTAAATCTAAAACTCGTCTGAAATTCATGAAACTTGGCATGCTATCATGGAGCGGCATCAACATGCCGTGGTAAATTTTTTGTCCCATTTGGGGCAGGTTTGGGGATATGCTTCTCACAACAAGCCTGGTGGTTTCAGTAGGGAACGTGCCACCTTTGGGACGAAACGATAGCCGTTGCCTCTTATTGCTTTCAAAAAAATTCTAGTGTCAACATAGAACAAGAGGAGTGTTGTGTTAAGTTTTGGAATTTTTTGAGGTTTGTTTGGACATTTTTATACATTAACTGGGTTTTCAAGGCATTTTATGTGCACAATTCAAATTAGAAATACATGCACATGCTCCAGTGCATATAAATTGGTTGAAAAATCAAATATGTGTCCTTGGGTGCATGCTTAGGTCCCATCCAAGAAATGGGAATGAATTTCACACACCAGGGCACTGTTGATTGACGGCAAAACGTTGAGGTACCTGGTTTTTAAATTCTAGTAAATCCAAAACTCGTCTGAAAGTCATGAAACTTGGCATGCTATCATGGAGCGGCATCAACATGCTGTGGTGAAATTTTTGTCCCATTTGTGGTAGGTTTGGGGATATGCTTTTCACAAATCAGTGCTTCTCACAACAAGCCTGATGGTTTCGGTAGGGAACGTCCCACCTTTGGCGACGAAATGATATCCATTGGCTCTTATTGCTTTCAAAAAATTTCTCGTGCCAACATAGAACAATAGGAGTGTTGTGTCAATTTTTGGGATTTCCCAGGGTTCGTTGGACATTTTTATGCATTAATTGAGTTTTGAATGCATTTATGTGCATAATTCAAATTTGAACTACATGCACATGCTCTAATGCATATAAATTGGTTGAAAAATCAAATTTGTGCCCTTGGGTGCATGCTTATGTCCCATGCTAGAAATGGGAATGAATTTCAAACACCAGGGCACCGTTGATTGTCGGCAAAACGTTGAGATACTTTGTTTTTAGATTCTAGTAAATCCAAAACTCGTCTGAAATTCATGAAACTTGGCATGCTATCATGGAATCGCACCCGACATGCTATGTTATTTTTTGTGTCCATTTTGAGAGAAGGCGCACTCGAATAACAGCCAACAAAGGCATTTTGAAAAAAAATAGCTACCACTTTAATATCTCAAACATTTGTATAATTGAAATCGTATGCGTTCTGTTAACCATTCACGTGACGCCACGTGTCTTCGTTTTAATGGCTATAGGAGGTATCGTGTGGACAGCTGCTTGACCTTGACTGAACAGGAGGCGTGCGAGTGGAGTTCAGTGCGCAGGCTGACCGAGAGGCATGCAAGTTGTCCTCCAATGTGCAGGCTCACTGGGAAGCGTGCGTGTTGTCCGCTGCGCAGGCTCACTGGGAAGCGAGCCCTTTGACTTCCATGGCCGCCTTCCTTCCTCTCCATTAATGGCGCCCGAGCCGCTGTTTAATATGGGCGGCCTTATTGTTCGCCGCCCATTCCCCTCCCTCCCGCAGACCTCCACCAACGCCATGGCGCAGAATGATCATTTGCCACTGGTCTTCAAGTTTGGTGAAGTCGACTCTGAGTCGGAGGAGATAGAAAATAAGGAGGAATGGGGCCTCATGGACATAGCCCAGAATGAGCTGGCCGCAGCGGTTGCTTCCCCCGCTCCCATCCCCGCGCCCGCGCCAGTGACCATCCCCATAGCATTGACAGGCTGGTCGCCGAGCACTATCATAGAGATGGAAGCCGCGGGCGTCAACGAGGTCTCCGCGGACCCGTGTGAGCTCGTGTACATGCCAGCGCCAATGCCCGTGCCCGTGCGTTTGGCTGCACCCACCGCGCCCCTCCAACCACCGTGGCGCCAGCCCCCGTGCGTTTGGCTGCACCCGCCGCGCCCGTGCCCCTACCCGTGTGCGCCCCTCCACCCACCGCGGTGCCGGTCCCCGTGTGTTTGGCTGCACCCGTCACGCCCGTGCCCGTGCACGCGCCCCCCTCAGCGGCATGGGACGCTGCCGTCGACCGCTACCTCTCAGCGGTGCCAGTTGCCATCCTCCTGTGCCCCGCCCGTCGATCGCGCAACGACATGATGTTCAATTTACAAGTGAAGAACATTTTGTGCTGCCCTGAAGACTTCAACAACGGTGTCCCTGAGGATGACAACGACAACGACGACGCGGCACGCCCCCTCCGCCGCCGCCGGAAATAGTTTTTTTGGGGTTCAATATTGTATCTCGAATTCTCGATCATATGAATATAAATTCGCAGTGCGACTGAATGAAAGATATGGTTTGAACGAATCGTTTTTCTCTCTTAATGTACAGACTTGTCAAATGATTTTCTTTTAAACAAACGTCAATGGTTTTTAAATATAAAACACTCATTGCAAAGGTTTTAGTTAGAAAGCCCGTATGCAAACCGACAGCTTCCCCAGGAAGCCAAGGGAAAATGTGCCGAGCAGGATTTCTGCAGCTCTTGATCACAAACATTTTAGATAGAACACCCGTATGCAAAGTGAGAGCTATGGTCTTCCCTCGCAATGCAGGATTTGTGCATCCCTTCAACGCAAACGGTTGTTTTGGATGACCCGTGTGCAACCACGTAGAAACAATTGGGTAAGATTTGCATCTTTCATTTTGGGTATGTTGCCATTTGTCAAACTAGAAATATTGACGTCTGTTTATCTAGTAACATTGCCATTTTTCAACCTTGTAACACTGCAATTTGTCAAAATATGCAGCTAAAAATCACTAGCACTATCTAATTTTTGCAACTAAAATCACTAGCACTGTTCATATGGACACCACCAGCAGGCGTGAGTTGATGGACGCATATGAAAATGTACCATTGATTACATACAACAAGCCATCAACCCACAACAACAGCGAGGATACATGTTGGACTATAGATTATTTTCAACAAAACATTCTAGTAAAGTAAAGTTTTTCTCACACAACAAATAACAAAAGGGATGAAATGAACTTCAGCTCAACCACTCGTCGGCGTTGGAGACGCTTGCTTTGAACCAGAAGTGATTCTCTGGGAAGGGCCAACTACTGTCAATCTCGAGACTAATGCAACACTGACCATCCAGGCTGAAGCGGCTTATGTCAGGACCCATATTGTGATGGTAGGGAAGCATAGCAATGACCAAGGTATAGATACAATTGCTTCTCATAAATGGTAGTAATGTTGTGTCAATAGAAGCTGGATCGCCTTTCACCATCATTGGATAGTTTTGTCCAAAGAAGAGCGAGTTTCCTCCAAGACTTTCAATACTGAACCAGGGAGAAGGTGTTGGCAGTAGTACACTAGTATCCACCCCGAATACCCTACAACGGATGTTGGAATAGGACAGGAGAGTGCGACCATACGAGCACCTGCTTCCTTAGTAACATCAGCAGTGCCCTGTATACAGATAAGAAGAGGTGATCCATCGGAATAAGTTGCTAGGCGCCACTGAATATATGGGTCCTGCTCGTGATCATCAGCATCGTCATCTCCCCCTTTGTTATAAAAATTTTCAAGTATAGGTGGTGGAACGTTCACAGGACCTTGGAAACACAAGAAGGTTAATTAGTAAAGGGAAACTAGCTAACCCGCATGCATGTGGATGAAACAATTATAATTATGGTGGAAGACAAACATACCGAAAGCATCAGTATTCCATGCAAAAACGGTGCCACGAGTGGTGGCAGCAAACACAAGACCCTCGTATTGAATTGCATCACAGTACTCATCCGTGTACAGAAATTGATTTTTGAGCAATATCCATCGAGGCATGGAAGTAAGGACGGCAACAAGCTTGTCGAAGATAGCAACAACTTCATAGTTCGTGTAATCCCAAGAGCGGTTGGGAACTCGACAAATTGCTATCTTCCGTAGACGACAATCACCATGATCGTATTTGAACTCACATAGAATACCGGTGTACTTAACCTCTGGGCAGTCTGAGATTTTTGGAAGTGGAACCCGATGACGAGTGTACACATTCACAAGTTCCCACTCGCAGTTGTACCCAATATAAACAACCCAATCTCCATTTGCGCCTGCCCAAGCCTTGCCCTCAAGCAATGGCATCTTAACATCACCCGTATCATTATCAAGTGGCATCAACTTGCACAAGGCGAGGCTTCGGTCATCCGTGCGCCAGTCAGCAACATCATGGCGAAGAAGATAGGGAGATCAAATCGCTCCTGGACCCTTGGGTTCCTTGTAATGATGTTATTAGTTGAGTCGAGAATGGTCTTGAATGAACCTGCCATACTAGCCGAGGTGATGATGTCACACCGATCAATGAGTTCCTCCACCACGTCATCTTTTAGATCGGGGCAAGAATAACGGGGTCGTTTCCGGCATGTTCCCTCCATGGAGAAGATGATCGAACAATGGCAAAAGGAAGGGTGAAGGCAAATGGAGGGAGGAAGAGCGTGCGACAGCAGTTCCAAATCGAGAGGGAAAGGCGAAGAGGCGGTGGACGGTTGCCACGACACAAGAAGAGGCTAGTGGGGAGCAAATGGTTGCCACAGAGGTCACACACTGACGACAAGGCCGAGTGAACCGCATGCCGTATATCGCACACACCTTGATCTGGCTGACCGTTTCTTCTGTGTTGCCTAATCACAAACAGTTCATCCGAGTGAATCGTAGGCTGTACATCGCACACACCTTCATCTGGCTGCCCATTTCTTCTGTGTTTCCTAATCACAAACAGTTCATCCGAGTGAACCATATGTTGTATATCACACACACCTTCATCTGGCTACCCGTTTATTTTGTTCCTCCTCATCGCAAACAGTTAATTGAACTGAACCGTATGATGTGCATCGCACACGCAACTAAAATCTGAACTATGTTTGATGCATCCGTCATCAAAAATGTTTTGCACCTTTTTTGATGGTTTTTTTACAGCATCGTTTGCGACTATTGCATCGCACACAGTTTCGTAGAAGGGTCTCTGATCGTAGTGTCGTGTTAGCAGCATCCTGCAGTAGTGTTAGTATGGCGGTAGCATTATAAAATGATCCCTCACTAAAATTTCAAGGTATAAGTGTTCTCCCTGAGTATTCACCGTTGCGACAGTTCATCATGCTGAGACACCACGTGATGATCGGGTATGACATAGGCTCTATGTTCACATACAACGGGGGCAAGACAGTTTTGCACATGCGGAATACTCGGGTTAAACTTGATGAGCCTAGCATGTATAGACATGGCCTCAGAACACTGGAAACTGGAAGGTCGAACGTGAATCATATAGTAGATATGATCAACATAGAGATGTTCACCATTGATGACTACTCCATCTCACATGATGATCGGACATGGTTTAGTTGATTTGGACCACCTATCATTTAGATGACTTGAGGGATGTCGACCTAAGTGGGATTTCTTAAGTAATATGATTAATTGAACTTAATTTATCATGAACTTGGTCCTGATAGTATTTGCATATCTATGTTGTAGATCAATAGCTCGTGTTGTAGCTCCCCTATGTTTTTTGATATGTTCCTAGAGGAAACTAAGTTGAAATATGATAGTAGCAATGATACGGACTGGGTCCGTGATCTGAGGATTATCCTCATTGCTGCATAGAAGAATTATGCCCTTGATGCA
The DNA here is from genome assembly GCF_003073215.2 of Triticum urartu. Classification (NCBI taxonomy): domain Eukaryota; kingdom Viridiplantae; phylum Streptophyta; class Magnoliopsida; order Poales; family Poaceae; genus Triticum; species Triticum urartu. Next base: position 422,557,995 of record NC_053025.1, read on the forward strand.
CCGCTAGGTGACAGACCTATTACAAGAGCATATGCAGACGTTATGAACATTTGGCAAGCTCGATATGATGACTACTTGATAGTTTAGTGTGCCATGTTTCACGGCTTAGAACCGGGACTTCAAAAACGTTTTGAACGCCACGGAGCATACGAGATGTTCCAAGAGTTGAAATTGGTATTTCAGACTCATGCCCATGTCGAGAGGTATGAGACCTCTGACAAGTACTTTGCCTGCAAGATGGAGGAGAATATCTCAACCAATGAGCATGTGCTCATAATGTCTGGGTACTACAATCACTTGAATCAAGTGGGAGTTAATCTTTCATATAAGATAGTGATTGACAAAGTTCTCTAGTCACTCTCACCAAGCTACTAGAACTTCGTCATGAACTATAATGTGCAAGGGATAAACGGAAAAGATTCCCAAGCTCTTCGCGATGCTAAAATCAGCGAAGCTAGAAATCAAGAAAGAACACCAAGTGTTGATGGTTAACAAGACCACTAGTTTCAAGACAAAGGGCAAAGGAAAAGAAAGGGAACTTCAAGAAGAATGACAAGAAAGTTGCCACTCCCATGAAGAAAGCCCAAAGGTAGACCTAAGCCTAAAACTGAGTGCTTCTACTACAAAGGGAATGGTCACTGAAAGCGGAACTACCCCAGATACTTGGTGGATAAGAAGGATGGCAAAGTGATCAAAGGTATATTTGATATACGTGTTATTGACGTGTACTTTACTAGTGTTTATAGCAATCCCTCGGTATTTCATACAGGTTCAGTTGCTAAGAGTAGTAACTCGAAACAGGAGTAGCAAAATAAACAGAGACTAGTTAAGGACGAGGTAACGATGTGTGTTCGAACTAATTCCAAGGTTGATACGATCACCATCGTACATTCCCTCTACCTTTGGGATTATTGTTGAACCTAAATAAATGTTATTTGGTGTTTGCGTTGAGCATGAATATGATTAGATCATGTTTATTGCAATACGGTTATTCATTTAAGTCAGAGAATAATTGTTGTTATGTTTATATGAATAAAACCTTCTATGGTCATACACCCAATGCGAATGGTTTATTGAATCTCGATCGTAGTGATACACATATTCATAATATTGATGCCAAAAGATGCAAAGTTGATAATGATAGTGCAACATATTTGTGGCACTGTCGTTTAGGTCATATTGGTGTAAAGCACATGAAGAAACTCCATGCAGATGGGCTTTTGGAATCACTTGATTATGAATCATTTGATACTTGCGAACCATGCCTCATGGGCAAGATGACTAAAACTCCGTTCTCCAGCACAATGGAGCGAGCTAATGACTTATTAGAAATAATACATACCGACGTATGCAGTCCGATGAGTGTTGAGGCTCGCGGCGGGTATCGTTATTTTCTGACCTTCACAGATGATTTGAGTAGGTATGGGTATATCTACTTGATGAAACACAAGTCTTAAACATTTGAAAAGTTTAAAGAATTTCAATGTGAAGTAGATAATCATCATAACAACAAAATAAAGTTTCTACGATCTCATTGCAAAGGCGAATATTTGAGTTACTGATACGTCTCCCACGTATCTATAATTTTTTATTGTTCCATGCTATTATATTATCTGTTTTGGATGTTTAATGGGCTTTAATATACCTTTTTATATTATTTTTGGGACTAACCTACTAACCAAAGGCCCAGTGCAAATTGCTGTTTTTTTGCCTATTTCAGTGTTTCGCAGAAGAGCAATATCAAACGGAATCCCAACGGAATGAAACATGCGGGAGAGTTATTTTTGGAACAAACGTGATCCAGGAGACTTGGAGTGGACGTCAAGAAAGAAGCGAGGAGGCCACGAGGTAGGAGGGCGCGCCCCCCACCCTCGTGGGCCCCTTGTAGCTCCACCGACGTACTTCTTCCTCCTATATATACCCATATACCCCGAAAACATCCAGGAGCACCACAAAACCCTATTTCCACCGCCGCAACCTTCTATACCTATGAGATCCCATCTTGGGGCCTTTTCTGGCGCTCCTTCGGAGGGGGAATCGATCACGGAGAGCTTCTACATCAACACCATAGCCTCTCCAATGATGTGTGAGTAATTTACCACAGACCTTCGGGTCCATAGTTATTAGCTAGATGGATTCTTCTCTCTCTCTCTTTGGATCTCAATACAAAGTTCTCCTCGATTCTCTTGGAGATCTATTCGATGTAATTCGTTTTGCGGTGTGTTTGTCGAGATCCGATGAATTGTGGGTTTATGGTCAAGATTATCTATGAACAATATTTGATTCTTGTCTGAAATCTCTTATGCATGATTTAATATCTTTGCAAGTCTCTTCGAATTATCAGTTTGGTTTGGCCTACTAGATTGATCTTTCTTGCAATGGGAGAAGTGCTTAGCTTTGGGTTCAATCTTGCGGTGTCCTTTTCCAGTGACAGCAGGGGCAGCAAGGCACGTATTGTATTGTTGCCATCGAGGATAAAGAGATGGGGTTTATATCATAATGCTTGAGTTTATCCCTCTACATCATGTCATCTTGCCTAATGCGTTACTCTGTTCTTATGAACTTAATACTCTAGATGCATGCTGGATAGCGGTCGATGTGTAGAGTAATAGTAGTAGATGCAGAATCGTTTCAGTCTACTTGTTGTGGACGTGATGCCCATATACATGATCATGCCTAGATATTCTCATAACTATACGCTTTTCTATCAATTGCTCGGCAGTAATTTGTTCACCCACCATAGAATTTGCTATCTTGAGAGAAGCCACTAGTGAAACCTATGGCCCCTGGGTCTATCTTACATCATATTATTTTCCTATTTGCTTGCTATTTCCATAGTCATTTATTTGCAATCTTTATTTTCCAATCTATATAATAAAAATACCAAAAATATTTATCTTATTATCTTTATCAGATCTCACTTTCGTAAGTGACCGTGAAGGGATTGACAACCCCTTTATCGCGTTGGTTGCGAGGTTCTTGTTTGTTTGTGCAGGTACGAGGGACTTGCGTGTAGTCTCCTACTGGATTGATAGTTACGATTTTGGCCTTCATATAAAACAATGTGAAATAGTTTCACAACTCATGCCACCTGGAACACCACAGCGTAATGGTGTGTCCGAACGTTGTAACTGTACTTTATTAGATATGGTGCGATCTATGATGTCTCTTACCGATTTACCACTATCATTTTGGGGTTATGCATTACAGACAGCTGCATTCACATTAAATAGGGCACCGTCTAAACCCGTTGAGACGACACCGTATGAACTATGGTTTGGCAAGAAACCTAAGCTGTCATTTCTTAAAATTTGGGGTTGCGACACTTATGTCAAAAGGCTTCATCCTGATAAGCTCGAACCCAAATCGTAGTAGTGCATCTTCATAGGAAACCCTAAGGAAACAATTGGGTACACCTTCTACCATAGATCCGAAGGCAAGATCTTTGTTGTCGAGAATGGAACCTTTCTAGAGAAGGAGTTTCTCTCGAAAGAAGTGTGTGGGAGGAAAGTTTAACTTGATGAGGTAATTGTACCTTCTCACGAATTGGAAAGTAGCACATCAGTGAAATCCGTTCCCATGGTACCTACACCAACTAGAGAGGAAGCTAATGATGATGATCATGAAACTTCAGATCAAGTTACTACTGGACCTCTTAGGTCGAATAAAGCACGTTCCACACCAGAGTGGTACAGTAATCCTGTCCTGAAAGTCATGTTACTAGACCATGATGAACCTATGAACTATGAACAAACTATGATGAACCCAGATTTCGATAGATGGCTTGAGACCATGAAATCTGAGATAGGATCTATGTATGAGAACAAAGTGTGGACTTTGGTGGACTTACCTATTGATCGGTAAGCCATTAAGAGTAAATGGATCTTCAAGAGTGTAACGCCCGGATGATTAAGCTACAGTGAAACTCTGCTAATGATGCCACGTCACCTCCGTCACTGTTTAATCTCGTGTCGGTTCGAAACTTTTCAAATTCAGAATTTAAATATTGTCAAACATAAAAAAAATCTTCGGTTGGTGGCACATATTTCACTAGTAATAATAGTGGAGAAAATTCATTTTAGAAAATACTAAAATGCTCTAAAATAAATAAAACAAAAAAGGGAAAAGAATAAAAACAAAAAAAGAAAACAAACAAAAAAGAAAAAGAAAAACTAACCCCAACCCCCACTGGACCAGGCGGCCCAGCTCACAGGCCAGGTCGGCCCACCTGGCCCAGCCGGCCGACCCCCCCCCTCCATATCCCCACCAGGGGGAAACCCTAACCCACGACCCACCTCACTTCCCCCCCCCCACTCCCCCACGACTCTCTCCCCTCCTCGTTCCAGATCGGGATCGGGAGAACGAACCCAGGTCGCGCCCGAGCCCGACGCGCCCCTGCCGCTCGACGCCCACGCCGGAGCTCCTCCTCGCCGGGCTGCCTCCTCCACGTCGTCGTCGTCTCTGACTTCCTCCCCGCGCCCCACTGCCCCAAACCCTGCAACCGCCGTGAGCCCCGGCCTCTCCTTCTCTCTCCCCTGTCCCTCACTCGCCCATCGGCTGCGCCGTCCGCGCCTAGGGCCAGCCCCACACGGCGCCCGCTCTCTGCGCCGCCCCCCCTTTCTGCCGCTCGCCGCCACCGAACCCAAGCGCTCAACGACCGATGAGCGTGCCATCCCGCTAACGCACGCGCCTCGCCCGCGCTCATGCCTCCCTGCCTCGCCCCGCTCCCGTAGGCTGCTGCTGCACTACTCCGCCCGTGCGTGCACACCCACATCGTCGTGCCCTTGCTTGCCTCCGTGTCGTCCCCCGCGCGCCCTGGCCTCCTCCCCGAGCGGCCATCGCTGCTCACTGCTGCCCGCTCGCGTCGTGGTCATCACCCCTGCGCCTGCGTCCAGTGCCCGTGCCCCTGGAGTCCGCCGCGCCGCTTGGTTCTGGCCACCACCACCCACACCACTGCACTCGTGCCCGCGCCTCCCAAGCCTCGCCTCCGTCGCCCTTGCCCCCATCTCCGGCTGCCAAGCCCGCCTACGCTGACCGCATCTGCCGCCAGCTGCGTGCCAGCAGCCGTCCCGTGCCGCCGCTGCTTGCTGGCCAGCGCTGCCATCCTACCTCGCCGCTGCGCTACTCCATCGCCGCTGCTACAGCCTACGGCCGCCGTAGCCGCCCAGTCTGCTCCCCGGCCGAAGTCGTTGCCCTTGCCCAGTTTGGCCTATGTGCCCATGACAGCCGGGGCCCACCCAGAACATTTAAAAAAGATTAAAAAATAATAAAAATAAATTTAATTAATTAATTAAATTAATTAATTAATCATGTTTAATTAACACTGTTTAGTTAACTAATTAACCTTCTATTTAAATGTTAACAGATAGTTAGTCTTCAGTCTATGACAAACGGGCCCCGTCTGTCAGTTTGACTGGTCAACGGTCACAGTTGACTGCTGATGTCATGATGACGTCAGCAAGCACTATTCTGGATAATGTTGTTTTAAAATAATTAAATAAATGCTAAAAATGATTTACATCTTTTAAAATTAATATAAAATAAACCGTAGCTCGGATGGAAAAACTTTGTACATGAAAGTTGCTCAGAACGACGAGACGAATCCGGATACGCAACCCGTTCGTCCGCCACACATCCCTAGCATAGCAAACACGCAACTTTCCCCCTCCGATTCATCTGTCCGAAAACGTGAAACACTGGGGATACTTTCCCGGATGTTTTCCCCCACCTCCTACTGCGTTAGGGCACACCTAGCACCATTACTTGTCATGTCATGCGTTGATATGCATCTGTTTGCATTGTATTCATTGTTTCTTCCCCCTCTTCTCTCCGGTAGACTATGAGACTAACACCGTAGCTGGTGCCCCGATCGACTATGTTGTTGATGACCCCTTCTTGCCAGAGCAACTAGGCAAGCCCCCCCCCTTGATCACCAGATATCGCCTATTCTTCTCTCTACTGCTTGCATTAGAGTAGTGTAGCATGTTACTGCTTTCCGTTAATCCTATTCTGATGCATAGCCTGCCATTGTTGCTACAGTTGTTGATACCTTACCTGCAATCCTAAATGCTTAGTATAGGATGCTAGTTTATCATCAGTGGCCCTACATTCTTGTCAGTCTGCCATGCTATACTATCGGGCCGTGATCACGCTGGGTGTTGATCACGGGTATATACTATACATATTACACATGATACATGTTGTGACTAAAGTCGGGTCGGCTCATTGAGTACCCGCGGTTGATTCACGAATTGGGGGCTTAAAGGACATACTTTCTCGACGGCCCTCTGGGTGGATCTTTGCGGCGGAGCGACAGGGCAGGTTGAGACCACCCAGGTGAGAGGTGGGTCTGGCCTTGGTCGGTGTTCGTGGTTACTTCAAGATAACACGCTTAACGAGATCTTGGTATTTGATCTGAGTCTGGCCGTTGGCCTATACGCACTAACCAACTACGCGGGAACAATTATGGGCAATCAACATCGTGGTATCAGCCAAAGCCTTCGTGATGTTAGCGACTGAGCGTCGCGCGCCGGGTTGGACCGCGTAACACAACTTCCTTTGTAATGGAGGTTGCTAGGTATGCTCACCGGTCGCCCTCGCAACGTGCAGGTGTGTAATGGGCGATGGGTCGAGACCCCTGCGCACATAGGATTTAGACCGGCGTGCTGACCCCTCTGTTGTGCCTAGGTAGGGTTGCGCCGTGTTGATCTTCCAAGCCCGGGCATGACCCAAGAAAGTGTGTCCGGCCAAAGGGGATCGAGCGTGTCGGGAAATGTGCTGCACCCCTGCAGGGAAGTTTATCTATTCGAATAGCTGTGTCCCTCGGTAAAAGGATGACCCGGAGTTGTACCTTGACCTTATGACAACTAGAACCGGATACTTAATAAAATACACCCTTTCAAGTGCCAGATACAACCCTGTGATCGCTCTCTCACAGGGCGATGTGGGGAGGATCGCCGGGTAGGATTATTATATGTGATGATACTTGGTTAACTTACCATCTACTCTCTTCTTCTGCTGCAAGATGGAGGTTGCTAGAAGCGTAGTCTTCGATAGGACTAGCTATCCCCCTCTTATTCCTGCATTCTGCAGTTTAGTCCACATATACTACCCCTTTCATTGATACCAATGCATATGTAGTGTAGCTCCTTGCTTGTGAGTACTTTGGATGAGTACTCATGGTTGCTTTGCTCCCCTTTTTTCCCCTTGCTATACTCGGTTGTTGCGACCAGACGTTGGAGTCCAGAAGCCAGACGCCACCGTCAACGATGACTCCTACTACTCTAGAGGTGCCTACTACTACGTGCAGGCCGCTGACAACGGCTAGGAGTAGTTTAGGAGGATCCCAGGCAGGAGGCATGCACCTCTTTCAATCTGTATCCCAGTTTGTGCTAGCCTTATTAAGGCAAACTTGTTTACTTATGTCTATACTCACATATTATTGCTTCTGCTGACTCGTCTATGATCGAGCTCTTGTATTCGAGCCCTCGAGGCCCATGGCTTGTAATATGATGCTTGTATGACTTATTTTATTTGTAGAATTGTGTTGTGATATCTTCCAGTGAGTCCCTGATCTTGATCGTACACGTTTGCGTGTATGGTTAGTGTACGATTGAATCGGGGGCATCACAAGTTGGTATCGGAGCCGATTGCCTGTAGGAATCCCCCTTCCACACTCCTTGGCCGAAGTCGAGTCTAGACATTGCAAAGCTTTTACTAACATGGCTCTGTGTCTTACAGGCCCACGTCACCATTGGGTGGTATTAGGATCTTTTACTCCTCGATCTTTACTCTGGGACTCTGAACTCTCGTCTACTCGGGTTAAACAAATTTACTAACTCTAACATTAGGATCTCGTGACCACATTCACCCCAAAGTTGGATAATCCCTAGTTATTCCTTAGAGTAGTATATTGAACAATATCCACACTGTCATTTGACTCCTTTGAAACATCTTTGTTTTCAGATGGAACCCCCGAGGCAGGTCGTGCGCCACACGACGGCCATTGGTGTCTCGGGATCAACTGATGTGTTAGCTGAGATGATGACCTATCTAGGTTATCGCTGGCACCCTGAGTACACCGTGTACGAGCAGTACCAGGACTTTAACCAGGAGCAGTACCGTCCATCGTCCACCTCTACTCTCAGGAGTATGACTCCACTACCTTGCTGCACACTGCTCATGGTGTTGGAGTGACTATCGACATGGCAGTCCACGATGCTGCTTATGCTGCTCTGACACGTCTTCGTGGAGAGTATCGGGAGTTGGACACCTCCCCTTTCAGGAACATTGCTATCGCATCCGGTGTTGGTGTGGAGGGATACTACACTGCTGCCTAGTCCACTATCACCCGAGAGCCCTTCTACCATCAGAACCTAGTTCTGCATGCTGATGGGCTGGATAGAGCTAACCGAGCTCTTCACCACGAGTTGTACACCACCCATCAGCACCTTTACCGTGCTCTGACGCTGTTGCACCCCCTTGTCCGATCAGGTGATCTGTCGCGTTCTATGATCTACCCAGCCAGGACCGTGATGCCCCAGGGTGTCGGCTGGCCAGATGTGGGAGGCTACTCTCCCGCACTTGGTCCTCTTTTGCCACCTGAGCTTCGGGTTCTGCACCTGAGTATCCGCAGACCCTAGGATACTGACGTGGAGGACTTCTCGTCACGTCACTACCAGTTGTCAGGCTACACCTTCCTCCACAGTTCCTCCTAGGACTGATGTAAGCTTGCTTGTTAGTGTTAGATGCATTTGCCGCGAGCCTGCGTGCCGCCTATGATGTCTTTAGACTATGTAATGAACTCTGTGTACCAAACTCTATGCATGAATCCTTTTGTAAGACATGCCGACTACTATGAAGTATCTATCGTGCTCCATTCATTATGCTTGTTTCCTCATGAATGATTCTCGTATTTGCAAATTTTCACATTGCTGAACTACCCCTGTTATATATTAGCAGGATGGTTAGACTAGGTGGTCGTAGCTGTGGTGGCAATGCCCCACCACCGCCTGAGTACATGGCTGGTATGATCCAACAGCTCGAGATGCATCGCCAGTTCATGGAGAATATGATGGCTCAGTTTCCTTGCCCCAATATGAACCAGCAGCTAGCCCAAGTGACTCTGCAGGATTTCATGCGCTTCAACCCAAGTGTGTACCACAGCTCAACTCAGCCTCTGGATGTTGATGACTGGCTCCGTGACATCACCTATGAGATGAAGTCTGCTTATGTAGCCCTGCCAGCTATGTCACCTTTGCTTCCTTCTTCCTGAAAGGACCCGCTGCTCAATGGTGGGACAGCCACAGTCGTACTTTGCCGGTTGGAACAATCATCACTTGGCCAGACTTCCAAGTTGCTTTTCGTGCCCGCTTCATTCCTTAGGGAGTCATGGACCGGAAGAAGCGTGAGTTCCGCAACCTCACCCAGGGCAACAAAACTATGGAAGCTTATCAGCGGGAGTTTCTGTACTTATCCCGCTATGCTGAACAGGACATTGCAACTGATGCACGCAGACAGGAGAAGTTTTGTGATGGCCTTCAAGTTGACATCAAGCTCGCACTTCTAGTGCGTGACTTTGCTGATTTCGCCACCTTGTTGAACAAGGCCATCAATGTCGAAACTGGTCTACAGGAACACCAGAGCTCTCACAGGCGCAACCGTGACACGGGCTCATCTTCGGGCCCGTCCTCGCAGAAGCGTGGGATATGGATTCCCAACAGCATGTACCAGCCAAATGCACCTGCTCCAAGGCAGTCCTATGCTGCACCGCGTCTGCCCCCCCCCCCCACACCATCTAGGCAGCCAAGACTTCCAGCTCCACCACACCAAGCTCCTGTTCCCACTCCCAATAATGGTCTGTGCTACAAGTGTGGTCAACCGGGTCACCTTGCCAGGAACTGCTATCAGAATCAGAATCAGAATCAACTGGCCCTTCCCGCAGCTGGCCATGGAAACAACCAGGCCCGCAACAATAATGCCAAGCCTTATGGTCGTGTTCATGCCAACCATGTTGATCTCAATGAAGCTCAAGACCGGCCTGCTACTGTGATGGGTACACTCCTCGTAAATTCAGTACCAGCATCTGTTTTATTTGATACATGTGTATCACATTCATTCATGTCATAGGATTTTGCATTCATGCATGGAACTAAAAGCGAAGACATGAACGATTCGCTATTAGTACACACCCCGTGGGCCAATGTCGGACCTCCATGATTTGTAACGACGTCCCTGTTGAAATCGAAGGACTAGAATTCCTTGTCTCTTCCATCATACTGAAGTCTTGTAGCATTGACCTCATTCTGGGGATGGATTGGTTGAAAGCGCATACTACTTCTATAGTTTGCGCCACTAAGTCCATCCATCTGCTACACCCTTCTAATGAAATAGTTACTTACCAGGCTCATCTGGTTCAAAATGCCGAGGCATGGCTTTATGCCTTGAACGCATTGAACGATGCACCACTCGAGGGCATTGAAAACATTGCCGTCGTTCACGAATTCCAAGATGTCTTTTCGGAAGAACTTCCAGGGATTCCCCCTGTGATACGTCTCCAACGTATCTATAACTTTTGATTGTTTCATGCTATTATATTATCAACCTTGGATGTTTTATATGCATTTATATGCTATTTTATATGATTTTTGGGACTAACCTATTAACCTAGAGCTAGTGCCAGTTTCTATTTTTTTCTTGTTTTTGAGTATCGCAGAAAAGGAAAACCAAACGGAGTCCAATTGACCTGAAATTTCATGGAGATCATTTTTGGACTAGAAGAAGCCCACGGAGTACCAGAGATGGGCCAGAAGAGTCCCGAGGCCACCACGAGGGTGGGGGCGCACCCTACCCCCCTAGGTGTGCCCCCTACCTCGTGGCCGCCTCAGGGACCCCCCTGACTTGTTCCCAACTCCAACACCTCTTATATAACCCAAAACTTCCAGAAAGAAACCTAGATCAGGAGTTCCGCCGCCAGAAGCCTCCATAGCCACCGAAAACCAATCTAGACCCGTTCGGGCACCCTGCCAGAGGGGGGAATCCCTCTCCGGTGGCCATCTTCATCACCCCGGCGCTCTCCATGACGAGGAGGGAGTAGTTCACCCTCGGGGCTGAGGGTATGTACCAGTAGTTATGTGTTTGATCTCTCTCTCTCTCTATCGTGTTCTTGAGTTGGCATGATCTTGATGTATCGCGAGCTTTGCTATTATAGTTGGATCTTATGATGTTTCTCCCCCTCTACTCTCTTGTAATGAAGTGAGTTTTCCCTTTGAAGTTATCTTATCGGGTTGAGTCTTTAAGGATTTGAGAACACTTGATGTATGTCTTGCATGTGCTTATCTGTGGTGACAATGGGATATCACGTGGTTCACTTGATGTATGCTTTGGTGATTAACTTGCGGGTTCCGTGACCTTGGGAATCTATGCATAGGGGTTGGCACACGTTTTCGTCTTGACTCTCTGGTAGAAACTTTGGGGCACTCTTGAAGTTCTTTGTGTTGGTTGAATAGATAAATCTGAGATTGTGTGATGCATATCGTATAATCATACCCACGGATACTTGAGGTGACATTGGAGTATCTAGGTGACATTAGGGTTTTTGGTTGATTTGTGTCTTAAGGTGTTATTCTAGTATGAACTCTTGAATAGATCGATCAGAAAGAATAACTTTGAGGTGGTTTCGTACCCTACCATAATCTCTTCGTTTGTTCTCCGCTATTAGTGACTTTGGAGTGACTCTTTGTTGCATGTTGAGGGATAGTTATATGATCCAATTATGTTATTATTGTTGAGAGGACTTGCACTAGTGAAAGTATGAACCCTAGGCCTTGTTTCAACACATTGCAATACCGTTTACGCTCACTTTTATCATTAGTTACCTTGTTGTTTTTATATTTTCAGATTATAAAAACCTATATCTATCATCCATATTGCACTTGTATCACCATCTCTTCGCCGAACTAGTGCACCTATACAATTTACCATTGTATTGGCTGTGTTGGGGACACAAGAGACTCTTTGTTATTTGGTTGCAGGGTTGTTTGAGAGAGACCATCTTCATCCTACGCCTCCCATGGATTGATAAACCTTAGGTCATCCACTTGAGGGAAATTTTCTACTGTCCTACAAACCTCTGCACTTGGAGGCCCAACAACGTCTACAAGAAGAAGGTTGTGTAGTAGACATCACCCTGCTAGAGCTGTCGAATTCATCATCGACTTGAAACCAGGCACCACCCCTGTAGCCAAACGACCGTACAAGATGTCGCCGGATGAACTCATTGAGCTTAAGGAGGAAATCGACAAATCTCTTCACAAAGGTTTCATTCGCCCTAGTTGCTCTCCATGGGGAGCACCTTCTCTCTTTGTTAAGAAGAAGGATGGGACAAACCGATTGGTCAAAGATTATTGTCCTATTAACCAAGCCACCATTCAGAACAAACATCCCCTCCCTCGGATCAATGATCTGTATGATCAACTGGCTGGTTCATTAGTGTTCTCCAAACTCGACTTGAGGTTGGGTTACCACTAGATCCATGTTCATGAAGAGGATTTCCCAAAGACCGCCTTCGTGACTCGATATGGATCATACGAGTACACAGTCATATCTATCGGCTTAACCAATGCTCCACCCACCTTCTCTCACTTGATGAACTATATATTCATGGATTACCTTGACAAGTTCGTCGTGGTTTATCTGGATGATATCCTTGTATTTTCCAAGAACAAAGAAGAGCATGCTGAACATCTTCGACTTGTGCTGGAAAAGCTACGAGAGCATCAACTATATGCCAAGTTCTCCAAATGTGAATTATGGCTACCCGAAGTAACCTATCTTGGGCATGTCGTGTCTAAGGATGGTATTTCCGTCAACCCTGAATGAGTTCAGGCTATTCTCGATTGGACTCCTCCGAAGAATGTCAAGCAAGTCAGAAGTTTTCTCGGTCTTGCCAGCTATTGTCGTCAATTCATCAAGAACTTCTCCAAGATCGCTAGGCCTCTGACTAACCTGTTGCATAAGGGCGTCAAGTTCCAATGGACAGGCAAGTGTCAGGAAAGTTTCCAGGCACTCAAAGACAGGTTGACTTCTGCCCCAGTGCTTGCTCCACCTGATACTAAGAAGGACTTCATCATTTACTGCGATGCTTCCCGTCAAGGATTAGGTTGTGTCCTAATGCAAGAGCGCAGAGTGATTGCTTATGCCTCTCGGGAACTGCACCCTCACGAAGAAAACTACCCAGTTCATGACCTCGAGCTTGGTATTGTCATTCACGCTCTGAAGCAGTGGCGATATTACCTTCTCGGTAATCATTGCGAGATCTTCACCGGCCACCAAAGTCTGAAGTATCTGTTTACTCAGCCAGACCTGAACCTCCGTCGGCAGAGATGGATGGAGACTATTGCAGACTTTGACGTGGGTATATCCTATACCCTAGGCAAGGCTAATGTAATGGCTGATGCCTTGAGCCGCAAGTCTTACTGCAACCACCTCCAGGTTCACAAAGTTCCGCCCTTGCTTGTTGAAGAATTCAGAGAGCTGAACCTCCATATTGTTCCTCCTGGTGCACTCGCTCCCCTCCTCCTAAGAGCCGCAAGATGAACCTCCACGTTGTTAACCAGGGTTCTCTCAATACCCTGGTTGCTAAACCAAATCTCGTGAACAACATCAAAACGATACAGAAGTATGACTCTCAAGCCCACAATATTAAGCGCTACCTCACAGAAGGAAAGCCCTCATTCTTCACTATTGCTGATGATGGCACCCTGTACTTCAAGGGCCGCTGATGTCTACTACACAACCTTCTTCTTGTAGACGTTGTTGGGCCTCCAAGTGCAGAGGTTTGTAGGACAGTAGCAAATTTCCCTCAAGTGGATGACCTGAGGTTTATCAATCCGTGGGAGGCGTAGGATGAAGATGGTCTCTCTCAAACAACCCTGCAACCAAATAACAAAGAGTCTCTTGTGTCCCCAACACACCCAATACAATGGTAAATTGTATAGGTGCACTAGTTCGGCGAAGAGATGGTGATACAAGTGCAATATGGATGATAGATATAGGTTTTTATAATCTGAAAATATAAAAACAACAAGGTAACTAATGATAAAAGTGAGCGTAAACGGTATTGCAATGTGTTGAAACAAGGCCTAGGGTTCATACTTTCACTAGTGCAAGTTTTCTCAACAATAATAACATAATTGGATCATATAACTATCCCTGAACATGCAACAAAGAGTCACTCCAAAGTCACTAATGGTGGAGAACAAACGAATAGATTATTGTAGGGTACGAAACCACCTCAAAGTTATTCTTTCTGATCGATCTATTCAAGAGTTCATACTAGAATAACACCTTAAGACACAAATCAACCAAAACCCTAATGTCACCTAGATACTCCAATGTCACCTCAAGTATAAGTGGATATAATTATATGATATGCATCACACAATCTCAGATTCATCTATTCAACCAACACAAAGAACTTCAAAGAGTGCCCCAAAGTTTCTACCGGAGAGTCAAGACGAAAACATGTGCTAACCCCTATGCATAAGTTCACGAGGTCATAGAACTCGCAAGTTGATCACCAAAACATACATCAAGTGGATCACGTGATATCCCATTGTCACCACAGATAAGCACATGCAAGACATACATCAAGTGTTCTCAAATCCTTAAAGACTCAATCTATTAAAATAACATCAAAGGGAAAACTCAATTCATCACAAGAGAGTAGAGGGGGAGAAACATCATAAGATCCAAATATAATAGCAAAGCTCGCGATACATCAAGATCGTGCCAACTCAAGAACACGAGAGAGAGAGAGAGAAAGAGTGATCAAACACATAGCTACTGGTACATACCCTCAGCCCCGAGGGTGAACTACTCCCTCCTCGTCATGGAGAGCGCCGGGATGATGAAGATGGCCACCGCAGAGGGATTCCCCCCTCCGGCAGGGTGCCGGAATGGGTCTAGATTGGTTTTCGGTGGCTACGGAGGCTTCTGGCGGCGGAACTCCCGATCTATTCTGTTCCCCGATGTTTTTGGGTATATGGACATATATAGGCGAAAGAAGTCGGTCAGGGGAGCCACGAGGGGCCCACGAGGGTGGGGGGCGCGCCTCCCTGCCTCGTGGCTTGCTCAAAGCTTCCCTGACGTCTACTCCAAGTCTCCTGGATAGCTTCCGTTCCAAAAATAACTTTCCCGAAGCTTTCATTCCGTTTGGACTCCGTTTGATATTCCTTTTCTTCAAAACACTAAAATAGGCAAGAAAACAGCAATTTGGGCTAGGCCTCGGGTTAATAGGTTAGTCCCAAAAATAATATAAAAGTGTTTAGTAAAGCCCATAAACATCCAAAACAGATAATATAATAGCATGAATACTTCATAAATTATAGATACGTTGGAGACGTATCAGCCAGGATATGACACAGGAGGTTATGGAAGAAGCTCATGATACGCCTTTGTCTATTCATCTCGGTATTACAAAGATGTACCAGGACATTTGTCAAAGATTCTGGTGGTCTAATATGAAGCAAGACATTGCTCGTTATGTTGCTGAGTGTGACGTTTGCCGTCGTATCAAAGAAGAACATTAAAGGCCTGCTAGAACTCTGCAACCTATCTCTATTCCTGAATGGAAATGGGACCATGTTGAAATGGACTTCGTCACTGGATTTCCCAAATCACAGAAAGGTAATGATGCTATTCTTTTCGTCATTGACCGGCTTTCTAAGGTCGCACATTTTCTGGCGGTCAAAGAAACAATCATTGCTAGTCAGCTTGCAACTCTTTATATGTCCAGAATTGTTTCACTTCACGGTATTCCACTGGTTATCAGTTCAAACTGTGGCAGCTTGTTCACTTCAAGATTCTGGGCAAGTTTCCAAGTAGCTATGGGAACTCATATGTCATTCAGTACTGCGTTTCGTCCTCAGTCGCAAGGACAAGTTGAACGTGTCAACCAAGTTCTCGAAAACATGCTTCGAGCTTGTGTAATTTCCTTCGGCAAGAAATGGGAGGAATCTCTTCCATATGCCGAGTTCTCTTATAATAATAGCTATCAAGCTAGTCTGAAGATGGCCCCCTTCGAAGTGTTGTACGGACGAAAGTGTCGAACCCCTCTGAACTGGTCAGAAACCAAGGAACATCCACTCTTCGGTCCGGATATTATCCAACAGGCCGAAGAACAAGTCTGCATTATTCGTGAGAATCTAAAGACCGCTCAGTCACGTCAGAAAAGTCAGTATGACCATCATCACAAAGACATGGTCTATCAACCTGGCGAAAAGGCTTATCTTCGAGTTACACCAATGAAGGGTGCTCACCGCTTCGGGATCAAGGGCAAGTTAGCTCCTCGCTATATTAGTCCCTTCACTATTCTGGAAAGGCGTTTAAAAGTGGCATATCAACTGGAGCTTCCGCCGAACCTTTCTCAAGTTCACGATGTGTTCCACGTGTCACAGCTCCGACGTTGCTTCAAGGACCCAATCCGAGGAGTGGCTCATGAAGTGCTCGAATTGCAAGAGGGCCTCTCCTATAAAGAGCATCCGGTCTGCATTCTCGGCCAAGCTGAACGCCGCACACGTCAAAAGGAAATCAAGTTCCTCAAGGTCTAGTGGTTGCATCACTCTGAAGATGAAGCCACTTGGGAGCGCGACGACCGCCTGTGTGATGAATACCCCGCACTGTTTCCTTCTACCTCCTAAATCTCGGGACGAGATTTCTTGTAGTGGAGGAGTTTGGTAATGCCCGGATGATTAAGCTATAGTGAAACTCTACTAATGATGCCACATCACCTCCGTCACTGTTTAATCTCGCGTTGGTTCGAAACTTTTCAAAATAAAACTTAAATAGAGTCAAACATCAAAAAAAATCAAACATCAAAACAAAAATGTTCAGTTGGTGCCACATATTTCACTAGTAATAATAGTGGAGGAAACTCATTTTAGAAAATACTAAAATGCTCTAAAATAAATAAAACAGAAAAAGTGAAAAGAATAAAAACAGAAAAACAAAACTAACAAAAAAGAAAACGAAAAACAAACCTCAACCCCCAATGGACCAGGCGGCCCAGCTCATAGGCCAGGCCGGCCCACCTGGCCCAGCCAGCCGACCCACCCCCTCCATATCCCCACTAGGGGGAAACCCTAACCCACGACCCACCTCACTCCCCCCACTCCCCCACGACTCTCTCCCCTCCCCAATCTAGATCGGGATCGGGGGAACGAACCCAGGTCGTGCTCGAGCCCGACGCGCCATCGCCACTCGACGCCGATGCCGGAGCTCCTCCTCGCCAGGCTGCCTCCTCCACGTCGCCGTCGTCTCTGACTTCCTCCCCGCGCCCCACTGCCCCAAACCCTGCAACCGCCGTGAGCCCCGACCTCTCCTTCTCTCTCCCCTGTTCCTCGCTCGCCCATCGGCCGCGCCGTCCACGCCTAGGGCCAGCCCCGCACGGCACCCGCTCTCTGCGCCGCCCCCCCTTTCTGCCGCTCGCCGCCACCGAACCCAAGCGCTCGAAGATTGATGCGTGTGCCATCCCGCTCACGCACGCGCCTCGCCCGCGCGCACCCGCGCTCACACCTCCCTGCCTCGCCCCGCTCCCGCAGGCTGCTGCTGCACTACTCCGCCTGCGCGTGCACGCCCACGTCGTTGTGCCCTTGCCTGCCTCCGCCTCGTGCCCCGCGCGCCCTGGCCTCCTCCCCGAGCGGCCCGTCACTGCTCGCCACTGCACGCTCGCGCCGTGGCCGTCGCCCCTGCGCCTGCGCCCCTGGAGGTCGCTTGGTTCCGGCCACCACCACCCACACCACTGCGCTCGTGGCCGCACCGCCCGGGCCTCGCCTCCGTCACCCTTGCCCGCATCTCCGGTTGCCGAGCCCGCCTACGCCGACCGCATCCGCCTTTAGCCGCGCGCCGGCAGTCGTCCCGTGCCGCCGCTGCTTACTGGCCGGCGATGTCGTCCCCCTCGCCGCTGCGCTGCTCCGCTGCCGCCGCTACTGCCTACGGCCGCCGTAGCTGCCTAGTCCGCTCCCCAGCCGGCGTCGTTGCCCTCGCCCGAGCCAGCGGACTGGCTCGTCCCAGTCGGGTGCCCACACGCCCGTTACTGCTACGCCAGTGCCCGTTTTGGCCTATGTGCCCATCACAGCCGGGGCCCACCCCAGAACGTTTAAAAAAAGATTTAAAAATAAAAATAAAAATAATAATAATAATAATAATAAATTTAATTAATTAATTAATCAAATTAATTAATCCTGTTTAATTAACACTGTTTAGTTAACTAATTAACTCTAATTAACTTGCTAATTAAATGTTAACAAATAGTTAGTCTTCAGTCTATGACAAACGGGCCTCGTTTGTTAGTTTGACTGGTGTCACAGTTGACTGCTGACATCATGATGACGTCAGCAAGCACTATTCTGGATAATGTTGTTTTAAAATAATTAAATAAATGCTAAAATGATTTAAATCTTTTAAAATTAATATAAAAGAAACCGTAGCTCGGATGGAAAAACTTTGTACATGAAAGTTGCTCAGAACGACAAGACGAATCCAGATAAGCAGCCCGTTTGTCCGACACACATCCCTAGCATAGCAAAAACGCAACTTTCCCCCTCCGATTCATCTATCTGAAAACACGAAACACTGGGGATACTTTCCCGGATGTTTTCCCCCTTTGCCGGTATCACCTCCTACTGTGTTAGGGCACACCTAGCACCGTTACTTGTCATGTCATGCATTGATATGCATCTATTTGCATTGTATTCATTGTTTCTTCCCCCTCTTCTCTCCGGTAGACTACGAGACTGACGCCGCTGCTGGTGCCACAATCGACTATGTTGTTGACGACCCCTACTTGCCAGAGCAACCAGGCAAGCCCCCCCCCCCTTGATCACCAGATATCGCCTATTCTTCTCTCTACTGCTTGCATTAGAGTAGTGTAGCATGTTACTGCTTTCCGTTAATCCTATTCTTATGCATAGCCTATCATTGTTGCTACAGTTGTTGATACCGTACCTGCAATCCTAAATGATTAGTATAGGATGCTAGTTTATCATCAGTGGCCCTACATTCTTGTCAGTCTGCCATGCTATATTATCGGGTCGTGATCACGTCGGGTGTTGATCACGGGTATATACTATACATATTACACATGATACATGTTGTCACTAAAGTCGGGTCGGCTCGTTGAGTACCCATGGTTGATTCACGAATTGGGGGCTGAAAGGACATACTTTCCCGATGGCCCACTGGGTGGATCTTTGTGGCGGAGCGACAGGGCAGGTTGATACCACCCAGGCGAGAGGTGGGCCTGGCCCTGGTCGGCGTTCGTGGTTACTTCAAGATAACACGCTTAATGAGATCTTGGTATTTGTTCTGAGTCTGGCCATTGGCCTATATGCACTAACCAACTATGCGGGAACAGGTATGGGCACTCGACGTTGTGGTATCAGCCGAAGCCTTCATGACGTCAGCGACTGAGTGGCGCGTGCCAGGTTGGACCGCGTAACACAACTTCCTTTGCAATGTGCGTTTCTAGGTCTGCTCACCGGCCGCCCTCGCAACGTGCAGGTGTGCAATGGGCGATGGTCCCAGACCCCTGCGTGCATAGGATGTAGAACGGCATGCTGACCTCTCTGTTGTGCCTAGGTAGGGTTGCAACGTGTTGATCTTCCAAGGCCGGGCATGACCCAAGAAAGTGTGTCCGGCCAAAGGGGATCGAGCGTGTTGGGAAATGTGGTGCATCCCTGCAGGGAAGTTTATCTATTCGAATAGCCATGTCCCTCGGTAAAAGGATGACCCGGAGTTGTACCTTGACCTTATGACAACTAGAACCAGATACTTAATAAAATACACCCTTTCAAGTGCCAGATACAACCCAGTGATCGCTCTCTCACAGGGCGATGAGGGGAGGATCGCTAGGTAGGATTATGCTGTGCGATGATACTTGGTTAACTTACCATCTACTCTCTTCTTCAGCTGCAAGATGGAGGTTGCCAGAAGCATAGTCTTCAATAGGACTAGCTATCCCCCTCTTATTTCGGCATTCTGGAGTTTAGTCCACATATACTACCCCTTTCATTGATACCAATGCATATGTAGTGTAGCTCCTTGCTTGCGAGTACTTTGGATGAGTACTCACGGTTGCTTT
Source organism: Triticum urartu (assembly GCF_003073215.2). Classification (NCBI taxonomy): domain Eukaryota; kingdom Viridiplantae; phylum Streptophyta; class Magnoliopsida; order Poales; family Poaceae; genus Triticum; species Triticum urartu. The sequence goes on from NC_053025.1 coordinate 422,578,135, forward strand.
GCTCCCCCCTTTTTCCCCTTTCTATACCCGGTTGTTGCGACCAGAAGTTGGAGTCTAGGAGCCAGACGCCGTCGATGACGACTCCTACTACTCTGGAGGTGCCTACTACTACGTGCAGGCCACTGACGACGACCAGGAGTAGTTAAGGAGGATCCCAGGCAGGAGGCATGCGCCTCTTTCGATCTGTATCCCAGTTTGTGCTAGCCTTCTTAAGGCAAACTTGTTTACTTATGTTTGTACTCAGATATTGTTGCTTCCGCTTACTCGTCTACGATCGAGCTCTTGTATTCGAGCCCTCGAGGCCCCTGGCTTGTAATATGATGCTTGTATGACTTATTTTATTTGTAGAGTTGTGTTGTGATATCTTCCCGTGAGTCCCTGATCTTGATCGTACACGTTTGCGTGTATGATTAGTATATGATTAAATCGGGGGCGTCACAAAGAGGAAGACAGACACTGATGATAATGTCACCATCTACAAAGCTCGACTTGTCGCAAAAGGTTTTCGACAAGTTCAAGGTGTTGACTACGATGAGATTTTTCTCCTTGTAGCGATGCTTAAGTCTGTCTGAATTATGTTAGCAATTGCTGCATTTTATGAAATATGGCAAATGGATGTCAAAACTGCATTCCTTAATGGATTACTTAAAGAAGAGTTGTATATGATGCAACCAGGATGTTTTTGTCGAACCTAAAGGTGCTAACAAAGTATGCAAGCTCCAACGATCCATCTATGGATTGGTGCAAGCATCTCGGAGTTAGAATATAGGCTTTGATGAGGTGATCAAAGCATATGGTGAAGCATGTATTTGCAAGAAAGTGTGTGGGAGCTCTATAGCTGTGACGCCCGGATAGTACGCTACAGTAATCCCACGTTAACGATGCTGAGTCACCACGATTATCGTTGTTAATCTTGCGATGATTCAAATCCCGTTCAAATTTCAAATTTAAAAATCAAGTCAAACAGTTAAAGTTTTCAAAAGCCAAAACTAAAATGTTCTAAATGTTACAAATAATTCATAAGTAATGTTTGTGGAGGAACCACATTTTTATAAAATGTCTAAATGCATTCAAATAATTAAAACTGTAGGTAAAACAAATAAATAAATGTGTTGGTATTTTATAAAATACTAAACTATATTATTTGGGGGTTAAACCTTTTTGTGGCAGAGGTATAATTAGTGTTACTATTTAAGATACAACTTTTATGTTTTATAAAACTAGAATAAAATAAAACAGTAATTCTCACCATCAGCATTCTTTCTTGGTCTCCGTGTTGTTTCTAACCGTAATACCGACAAATGGTCTGTGATGTGTAAATGCTAAACCTCTAGCAACCCTATTGCTTTGAGGTTATTGGTCTACAGTTTCATTCTAAGTCTATTGCTTATTGAATTATCATTCGAACATTGATCGTGCTACCTAGTCTAGATTCCTGGGTGCACCCTTCTATCATTGTTCAGTTGTGTATGTTTCCCTCGAGCATACATCATTATATCATTTGATCCGACAAATGATATTTCCTTGTTCACATAATTGTGGAAATCAATCCTTTGGAAATCTCGATGATTTTTGCTGAGCCTATCAGCCACCTCCTCATCCTCTCCTTGGTTTACTGATGAACTCTTGTGTCGGAACTCGCTCCCATAGTTCAATTCCCGAGAATCTGACAATGTCATCTCGACAATTTGTGTTGCACCTCTCTTCTCAGGCATCCCGAGTCTGCGATATCCTGACGCCAATCAGAAATGGATCTTGGTCAGATATGATGGTTGGAACATATTTCCAAGAGTTATAACATTGATCTCTAAAGGTGATGTCATGCCTAGCACACCTGGCCGGAGGGCCTATTGTTATAGTTCTTCCTTTTAGCAATGTTAACCATTCTTCCCACAGGAAATTGAAAGACTTATTCTATAAGTTGTTCCTGATAAATCCATTCAGTATCCAAAGTCTGACCTTTGCCTGAAGACCATGTCAATGCTATCTCGAAGCATATATATGTACTCCAATTTGCAACAAGAACATTTAAAGCCTAAAGTTAAATGTTTACTGCTCAATTATCCAAACACCGTTGTATAGGTAATGTCATGTAATTTCTCTCACCTTACCTAAAGAGTTTACTACATTATATCCTGTCATGGATATAATGCTCTGCTTGTCCTTGGGAAGGATATACCCCTGAAATATGTGTTTAAACACATTTTCCTTTCCATTGGTTTATTTAAAACCTTCTTGTGATCTATATTATATAAGCAGTAATATATCCCGGCCTATGTAAACACCTCGTTGTACCACTCTGTCAGCAAGACCCTGTTTCCATTGTTGATGACATTTCGGTAACACCGATGGACGAGAACCTTGCCTATTGGTCCGCCTCGTTCAATGAGCAGGAAAATGGTTCTCTTCGTCCCTCGCCCTTGGTACTGATGTTGTTGCTGACATAACTGGCAGGCTATCCTCTGACATGCCTTGCTTACCTTATCATGCAAGACGTCGTCACCCTCCCTATTTTTAACCCACATGGTGGGCCCATAACCCACATTTCCACAGGATCGAAACCTGACTCTCCTATACACCCCCGGTCTCCAAAGTTAATCCCTCGCGCGTGGCCTCGTGTGAAATTCACGAACCACCTTCCTACAGATCTATTCTGGTATCACACGCATTACTTTTTCTCGTTGTCCTGAAACCCTTTCACCTTCTGAGTAGGCATCGAGCGATTGCCTGGCCGCTTGAAACTCCTTATTGCACCTTCTTACTTTCCTCTCAAAATTTTCTAAGTTTCAATTCGAGAGTTAATTTCGTCGTCTTCATTGACGTTATCTATCAGACAACAACCTTGTAGAGGTTCGTTCTTCTGAAGTTACCCCTTATCCTTTTCGAACGTGCGATGAAGCTCCCGAGGGAAGGATGACGACTTCATCATGATGGCCTGAAACAGAGGAATGAGGACATCAATGTAGTAGTTCGGCCTCTTCGAGAGGAGCAAGCCAGAATGAGGAGACCCGCTGGCTTCGTTACCAAACCTCTCCCCCTTTCACTACATCTTAAATCTCGGGACGAGATTTCTTGTAGTGGAGGAGAATTGTGACGCCCGGATAGTTACGCTACAGTAATCCCACGTTAACGATGCTGAGTCACCACGATTATCGTTGTTAATCTTGCGATGATTCAAGTCCCGTTCAAATTTCAAATTTAAAAATCAAGTCAAACAGTTAAAGTTTTCAAAAGTCAAAACTAAAATGTTCTAAATGTAACAAATAATTCATAAGTAATGTTGGTGGAGGAACCACATTTTTATAAAATGTCTAAATGCATTCAAATAATTAAAACTGTAGGTAAAACAAATAAATAAATGTGTTGGTATTTTATAAAATACTAAACTATATTATTTGGGGGTTAAACCTTTTTGTGGCAGAGGTATAATTAGTGTTACTATTTAAGATACAACTTTTATGTTTTATAAAACTAGAATAAAATAAAACAGTACAAGAAAAGGAACAGAAAAAAGAAAGACAAGAAATTACAGCCCCCCCCCCTCGCTGGGCCTTGGCCCAGATGGCCTCGGGGCCAATCAGGCCGGCCCAGCCGGCCCCTCCTCTCTCTCCTTATCCCCACCCCGTAACCCTAACCCCCCCACTCGCCCCACTCCCTCCCCCGATCCCCCCGGATCGGGATCGATCCCCTCTCCCCCCTCGTCTCCCCCAGCGCGCACCCGCACCGCCGCTCAGTGCCGTCGCCGGAGATCACCATGCCGGAGCCGCCCCGCCACCTCGCCGTCGTCGGTGCCGCCACGCCGTCTCCATCGCTTGCACCTCGACGTCGCCCCGGACCGCCCCGACATCGTCGGTGCCGCCTTACTGGACGGCCCCGACCTCGTCGCCGCCGTCCGTCTACCTCAGGCCCTCCCCGAGCACCCGCTTACACAACTACAGGCTCGATGTGAGCCTCTTCCCCTCCCCTCTCCCTCGCGCGACCCCTCCTGCCCGCGCTGCGCGTGCTCGCGCTCGTCGCCGCGGCCCTCGCACCGGCCATCGCCCCGCGCGCTCCTGGCCACCGCGCTGCCCGCGCCCACCGGCGTCGTTCGGCTTCCGCGCCCGTTGTCCCCCTGAGGCCGCGCACCCGTAGTCACGCGGCTCTGCCGCAACCACCTCCTGCCGTCCCTCGCGCGCGCGCCATGCCGCGGCCTTGTCCCCGCACCGCGCCTGGGCCGCGTGCCCCGCTCACGCCCTGGTTGTGCTCCGGCACCACCGCGCGTTGCTCGTCTCCGCCTCTGGCTCCCGCCGCTCCGGCCACTCGCCGTGGCCTCGCCACTTCCACCGGAGGCGGACAGCACCCGTCTCTGCGGGCGGGCGTCCTGGCGCCCCGCACCTGATCCACCGCCAGCCCGTTAACCCTCGCCCACTTCGCCCGGTTGCCCCCTGGGCCTATGACAGTGGGGCCTGCCCCCAGAACGTTAAAAAAGTATATAAAAATAAATAAAACAATAATTAAAATTTAATTAAATTTAATTAATTAATTAATTAACTAAAGTAATTAAGTTAATTAACCTTAATTAATTAATCTAATTAACCTATTAGCTTAATTAAATAGTAATTAGTTTAGCTAAACTCTAAGTAACCTAACAGAGTATGACGGGTGGGTCCCACTGGACCCACGCGTCAGTTTGACCCAGTCAACCCTTGTTGACTGCTGATGTCATCATGACATCATGCTAATGTCATAAATCCTTTTTCGACTTAATTTAAATAATTAATTAAATTCCAGAAATTGATAAAATCTTTAGAAAATCATATCTTTTAATCTGTAACTCGGATGAAAAAGTTTTATACATGAAAGTTGCTCAGAACGACAAGACGAACCCGGATACGCAGCCCGTTCGTCCGCCACGCATCCCTAACCTATCGAACTCACAACTTTCCCCCTCCGGCTCCTCTGCCCGAAAACACGAAAACACCGGGGATACTTTCCCGGATGTTTTCCCCCTTCACCGGTACCACCTCGTACCGCGTTAGGGCACCTCTAACGTCGTTACTTGTCATGTCATGCATCACTATGCATATGCTTGCTTATATATTTATTGTTTCTCCCCCCTCTTCTCTCGATAGACACCGAGGCCGACGCCGCTGCTACCCAGTACGACTACGGAGTTGACGATCCCTCTCTCTTGTCTGAGCAACCAGGCAAGCCCCCCCTTTGATCACCAGATATCACCTACTCTTCTCTATACTGCTTGCATTAGAGTAGTGTAGCATGTTACTGCTTCCCGTTAATCCTATACTGATGCATAGCCTGTCCTTGCTACTACTGTTGTTACCTTACCTGCAATCCTAATGCTTAGTATAGGATGCTAGTTTTTCATCAGTGGCCCTACATCCTTGTCCGTCTGCCATGCTATAATATCGGGTCGTGATCACTCGGGAGTTGATCACGGGTATATACTATATACTTTATACATGATACATGTGGTGACTAAAGACGGGTCGGCTTGAGGAGCACCCGCGAGTGGATCTTTGAGGCGGAGCGACAGGGCAGGTTCCGACCACCTAGGAGAGAGGTGGGCCTGGCCCTGGTCGGCGTTCGCGGATACTTAACACGCTTAACGAGATCTGGGTATTTGATCTGAGTCTGGCCATTTGGTCTATACGCACTAACCATCTACGCGGGAGTAGTTATGGGTATCCCGGCGTCGTGGTATCAGCCGAAGCCTTCGTGACGTCAGCGACTGAGTGGCGCGCGCCGGATTGGAACGTAAGCCTGCTCTTGTATTAAGGGGGCTAGTTCTGCTTCCGGCCGCGTACGCAACGTGCAGGTGTGCTAAGGGCGATGGGCCCAGACCCCTGTGCGCTTAGGTTTAGACCGGCGTGCTGACCTCTTTGTTGTGCCTAGGTGGGGCTGCGACGTGTTGATCTTCCGAGGCCGGGCATGACCCAGGAAAGTGTGTCCGGCCAAATGGGATCGAGCGTGTTGGGGTATGTGGTGCACCCCTGCAGGGAAGTTAATCTATTCGAATAGCCGTGATCTTCGGTAACAGGACGATTTGGAGTTGTACCTTGACCTTATGACAACTAGAACCGGATACTTAATAAAACACACCCTTCCAAGTGCCAGATACAACCGGTGGTCGCTCTCTCACAGGGCGACGAGGGGAGGATCATCGGTTAGGATTATGCTATGCGACGCTACTTGGAGGACTTCAGTCTAATCTCTTCTACATGCTGCAAGACGGAGGCTGCCAGAAGCGTAGTCTTCGAAAGGATTAGCTATCCCCCTTCTTATTCTGGCTTTCTGCAGTTCAGTCCACCGATATGGCCTTTACACATGTACCCATGCATATGTAGTGTAGCTCCTTGCTTGCGAGTACTTTGGATGAGTACTCACGGTTGCTTTCTCCCTCTTTTCCCCGTATCCCTTCTACCTGGTTGTCGCAACCAGATGTTGGAGCCCAGGAGCCAGACGCCACCTTCGACGACGACCCCTACTACACCGGAGGTGCCTACTACTACGTGATGCCCGCTGACGACGACCAGGAGTAGTTAGGAGGATCCCAGGCAGGAGGTCTGCGCCTCTTTCGATCTGTATCCCAGTTTGTGCTAGCCTTCTTAAGGCAAACTTGTTTAACTTATGTCTGTACTCAGATATTGTTGATTCCGCTGACTCGTCTATGATCGAGCTCTTGTATTCGAGCCCTCGAGGCCCCTGGCTTGTAATATGATGCTTGTATGACTTATTTTATTTGTAGAGTTGTGTTGTGATATCTTCCCGTGAGTCCCTGATCTTGATCGTACACGTTTGCGTGTATGATTAGTGTACGATTAAATCGGGGGCGTCACAATAGCATTTCTGATAGTATATGTGGATGACATATTGTTGATCGTAAATGATATAGAATTTCTGGATATCATAAAAGGATACTTGAATAAGAATTTTTCAATGAAAGACCTCAGTGAAGCTACTTAAATATTGGGCATCAAGATCTATAGGGATAGATCGAGACGCTTAATAGGACTTTCACAAAGCACATACCTTGGCAAATTTTTGAAGAAGTTCAAAATAGATTAGTCAAAGAAAGGGTTCTTGCCTATGTTGCAAGGTGTGAAGTTGAGTAAGACTCAAATCCCGACCACGGCAGAAGATAGAGAGAGAATGAAAGTCATTCCCTATGACTCAGACATAGGTTCTATAAAGTATGTCATGTTGTGTACCAGACAAATTGTGTACCTTGCCATGAGTTTGGCAAGGGGGTACAATATTGATCCAGGAGTAGATCACTGGACAACGGTCAAAATTATCCCTAGTTACCTAAGAGGACTAAGGAGATATTTCTTGATTACGGAGGTAATAAAGAGTTAGTCGTAAAGGGTTACATCGATGCAAGCTTTGACGCCGATCCAGACGACTCTGTGTCTAAATCTGGATACGTATTGAAAGTGGGAGCAATTAGCTAGAGTAGCTCCGTGCAGAGCATTGTAGACATAGAAAATTGCAGAATACCTACGGATCTGAATGTGGCAGACCCATTGACTAAACTTCTCTCACAAGCAAAACATGATCGCTCCTTAATACTCTTTGGGTGTTAATAACATGGCGATGTGAACTAGATTATTGACTCTAGTAAACTCTTTGGGTGTTGGTCACATGGCGATGTGAACTATGGGTGTTAAATCACATGGTGATGTGAACTAGATTATTGACTCTAGTGCAAGTGGGAGACTGGAGGAAATATGCCCTAGAGCCAATAATAAAGTTGTTATTTTATATTTCCTTATATCATGATAAATGTTTATTATTCATGCTAGAATTGTATTAACCGGAAATTTGATACATGTGTGGATACATAGACAAAACTCCGTGTCCCTAGTAAGCCTCTACTAGACTAGCTCGTTAATCAAAGATGGTTAAGTTTCCTAACCATGGACATGTGTTGTCATTTGATGAATGGGATCACATCATTAGGGGAATGATTTGATGGACAAGACCCATCCGTTAGCTTAGCATATTGATCGTTCAGTTTTATTGCTATTGCTTTCTTCACGTCAAATACATATTCCTTCGACTATGAGATTATGCAACTCCTGGATACAGGAGGAATACCTTGTGTGCTATCAAACGTCACAACGTAACTGGATAATTATAAAGATGCTCTACAGGTACCTCCGAAGGTGTTTGTCGGGTTGGCATAGATCGAGATTAGGATTTGTCACTCCGAGTATCGGAGAGGTATTTCTGGGCCCTCTCGGTAATACACATCATGATAAGCCTTGCAAGAAATGTGACTAATGAGTTAGTTACGGGATGATGCATTACGGAATGGGTAAAGAGACTTGCCGGTAACGAGATTGAACTAGGTATGAAGATACCGACGATCGAATCTCAGGCAAGTAACATACCGATGACAAAGGGAATAACGTATGTTGTCATTATGGTACGACCGATAAAGATCTTTGTAGAATATGCGGGAACCAATATAAGCATCCAGGTTCCGATGTTGGTTATTGACCGGAGAGGTTTCTCGGTCACGTCTACATAGTTCTCGAACTCGTAGGGTCCGCGCGCTTAACGTTCGATGATGATTTTGTATTATATGAGTTATGTGATTTCGTGAACGAATGTTGTTCAGAGTCCCGGATGAGATCGCGGACATGACGAGGAGTCTCAAAATGGTCGAGAGGTAAAGATTCATATATTGGGCGATGATATTCGGACACCGGGAGTGTTCCGGGGGTACCGGGTACATATCGGGTCACCGGAAGGGGTTCCGGGCATCCCCCCGGCAACTGCATGGGCCTAATGGGCCAAGAAGGGGACAAACCAGCCCCCACACCCCATGTAGGCCCGAAATAAGGGGGGAAGGAAAGAGGGGAAGAGAGAAAGGAAGGGGAGCAATTCGGCGGCATTTCCTATTTGGCGCTGCACGCGCCGGTTTCTACTGTTTTTGCTAACCGGCGCCTGCAGCAGCTACTCGCGGGCCAGCCCATCTCACCTCCCTTTTCCTGCAGAAAAAGCAAAAACAATGCAGGTGAAGAAAATCGAACACGGGACCCCAAAGATGGAACCAAACTGCAATAACCACCACGCCAACACGCCCCACGTGTTAATATTTTTTTCGACTTTTCTTATTTCTTATTTCCTCTTTCCTTTTTCCTTTTTTTCTTTTTTCATTTTTAATTTTTCCTGGTTTGGTGATTTCTTTCAAATTCATGAACTTTTCTTAAAATGGATGAGTTTTTTTTCTCAAAACTAATTTTTTTGTTCAATTCAATAAACTTTTTTTCAAATTTGATGAACTTTTTCTAATTCTTTTGATTTTTTTTTTAAAATCCATGAACTCTTTTCAATTTCGATGAACTTTTTCTCAAAACTGATTTTTTCTCATTCAATTCAATGAACTATTTTTCAAGTTTGATGAACATTTTCTAATTCTTTTGATTTTTTTTTTGAAAATTCATGAACTCTTTTCAATTTCGATGAACTTTTTCTCAAAACTGATTATTTTTTCATTCAATTCAATGAACTATTTTTCAAATTTGATGAACTTTTTTCAAAATTTTTTGAAAATCCATGAAATCTTTTCAATTTCGGTGAACTTTTTTGAAATTCGATGAACTTTTTATCATTTTTTATGAACTTTTTTCAAGTTTGATGAACCTTTTTTTCAGAATCGATGAACTTTTTTCATATGTGATGAACTGTTTCTGTAATCCCATGATTTTTCAAATCCGGTGAATTTCTTTTTCAAATTTGTGAACTTTTTTTAATCAAAAATTAGAAAAGTTCATCGATTTGAAAAATAGTTCACGAGTTTGGAAAAATTCATCATATGAGGAAGAAAAAAAGAAAAATGAAAAAACGAAAAAGGTAAGAAGAACCTAATAAAGAAAAGAAGTGATGTAACCTACCGGATCTGCCGTTGTGGCTGAGTGGTTAGCGTGTTGTAATACGGGAATGAAGGTTGTCGTATCGAGTCTCCTCACAAGCGCCAACTTTATTTTATTTTTCCTGTTGGGCGCGCTCCTTTTTTGGGCCGGCCCGCTTCCCGTCGCTTGCGAGCGCCAGAAGCGCCAACCGGCGCTTAAAGCGCGGATTAGGAGCTCCCCAATTCGGCCTCCCCCTTCCTTCTCTCCTCCCTCATCCTTCCTTCCCCCTCCGGATGAATATGGAAGGGGGGAGGCCAAATTGGGAGGCGCCCAAGTAGGATTCCTCCTAATTGGGGTGCCCCTTGGCTGCCTCTCCTCCCCTCCAACCTTTATATATGTGGGGGGCACAGCTAGAACACACATCAATTATTCTTAGCAGTGTGCGGTGCCCCCTCCACCATTTACTCCTTTGGTCATATTGTCGTACTGCTTAGGCGAAGCCCTGTGCGGATCACTTCACCATCACCGTCACCACGCCGTCGTGCTGATGAAACTCTCCCTCGACACTTTGCTGGATCAAGAGTTCGAGGGATGCCAGTGAGCTGAATGTGTGCAAAACTCGGAGCTGTCGTACGTTTGCTACTTGATTGGTTGAATCGAGAAGACGTTCGACTATATCAACCGCATTAAACTAACGCTTCCGCTTTCAGTCTACGAGGGTACGTGGACACACTCTCCCCCTCGTGTTGCTATGCATCTCCTAGATAGATCTTGCGTGATCATAGGATTTTTTTTTTGAAATTGCATGCTACGTTCCCCAACAACACTCTCCCATCTCGTTGCTATGCATCTCCTAGATAGATCTTGCGTGAGCGTAAGAATTTTTTTGAAATTGCATGCTACGTTCCCCAACAGATCCTATCTCAGATTTTATGGTCTCAAGCCATTTGTCGGAATTTGGGCTCATCATAGCTTCTTCATAGTTCATAGTTCGTCATGGTCTAATAACATGACTTCCAGGAGAGGATTACCATACCACTCTGGTGCGGAACATGCTCAGTTTGACCTACGAGGTCCAGTAGTAACTTGATCCGAAGTTTCATGATCATCATCATTAACTTCCTCTCTAGTTGGTATAGTCATCACGGGAATGATTTTCTGTGATGAGCTACCTTCCAATTCGAGAGAAGGTACAATTACCGCATCAAGTTCTACTTTCCTCCCACTCACTTCTTTCGAGAGAAACTCCTTCTCTAGAAAGTTTCAATTCTTGGCAACAAATATCTTGCCTTTGGATTTGTCATAGAAGGTGTACCCAATTGTTTCCTTAGGGAATCCTATGAAGACATACTTCTCTGATTTGGGTTCAAGCTTATCAGGCTGAAGCCTTTTGACATAAGTGTCGCAACCCCAAACTTTAAGAAACGACAACTTAGGTTTCTTGCCAAACCACAGTTCATACGATGTCGTGTCAACGGATTTAGATGGTGCCCTATTTAATGTGAATGCAGTTGTCTCTAATGCATAACCCCAGAATGATAAAGGAAAATTGGTAAGAGACATCATAGAATGCACCATATCCAATACAGCATGGTTACAACGTTCGGATACACCATTACGCGGTGGTGTTCCTGGTGGCGTGAGTTGTGAAACTAATCCACATTGTTTTAAATGAAGGCCAAACTCGTAACTCAAATATTCGCCTCCACGATCAGATCGTAGAAACTTTATTTTCTTATTACGATGATTCTCCACTTCACTCTGAAATTCTTTGAACTTTTCAAATGGTTCAGACTTGTGTTTCATTAAGTAGATATACCCATATCTGCTCAAATCATCTATGAAGGTCAAAAAATAACGATACCCGCCGCGGGCCTCAACACTCATCGGACCGCATACATTGGTATGTATTATTTCCAATAAGTCATTAGCTCGCTCCATTGTTCTGGAGAACGGAGTTTTTAGTCATCTTGTCCATGAGGCATGGTTCGCAAGTATCAAATGATTCATATTCAAGTGATTCCAAAAGTCCATCTGCATGGAGTTTCTTCATGCACTTTACACCAATATGACCAAAACGGCAGTGCCACAAGTATGTTGCACTATCATTATCACTTTGCATCTTTTGGCATCAATATTATGAATATGTGTATCACTATGATCGAGATTTAATAAACCATTTACATTGGGTGTATGAGCATAGAAGGTTTTATTCATGTAAACATAACAACAATTATGCTTTGACTTAAATGAATAACTATATTGCAATAAACATGATCCAATCATATTCATGCTCAACGCAAACATCAAATAACATTTATTTAGGTTCAACACAAATCCCGAAGGTAGAGGGATTATGTGATGGTGATCTTATCAACCTTGGAATCACTTACAACACACATCGTCACCTCACACTTAACTAGTCTCTGTTCATTTTGCAACTCCTGTTTCGAGTTACTAATCTTAGCAACATAAACCAGTACCAAATACCCATGGGCTACTATGAACACTAGTAAGGTACACATCAATAACATGTATATCAAATATACCTTTGTTCACTTTGCCATCCTTCTTATCCACCAAATATTTGGGGCAGTTCCGCTTCTAGTGACCATTTCCTTTGTAGTAGAAGCACTCAGTTTCAGGCTCGGGTCCAGCTTTGGGCTTCTTCATGGGAGTGCAACTTGCTTGCCATTCTTTTTGAAGCTCCTTTTCTTTCCCTTCCCCTTTTTCTTTAAACTAGTGGTCTTATTAACTATTAACATTTGATGCTCTTTCTTGATTTCTACCTTCGCCGATTTCAGCATCACGAAGAACTCAGGAATCGTTTTTGTCATCCCTTGGATATTATAGTTTATCATGAAGTTCTAGTAGCTTTGTAATAGTGACTAGATAACTCTGTCAATCAATCTAATCTGGAAGATTAACTCCCACTTGATTCAAGCGATTGTAGTACCCAAACATTCTGAGTACATGCTCACTGGCTGAGCCATTCTCCTCCATCTTGTAGGCAAAAGTACTTGTCAGAGGTCTCATACCTCTCGACACGAACATGAGTCTGAAATACCAATTTCAGCTCTTGGAACATCTCTTATGCTCTGTCGCGTTCCAAACATTTTTTAAGTCCCGGTTTTAAGCCATAAAGCATGGTGCACTAAACTATTAAGTAGTCATCATACTGAGTTTTCCCGATGTTCATAATGTTTGCATATGTTCCTGCAATAGGTCTGTCTCCTAGCGGTGCATCAAGGACATAATTCTTCTATGCAGCAATGTGGATAATCCTCAGATCACGGACCTAGTCAGCATCATTGCTACTATCATCTTTCAACTTATTTTCTCTAGGAACATATCAAAAATAAGGGAGCTATATCGCGAGCTATCGATCTACAACATAAATTTGCAAACACTATCAGGACTAAGTTCATGATAAATTAAGTTTAATTAATCAAATTACTTAAGGACTTCCACTTAGATAGACATCCCTCAAGTCATCTAAATGATACGTGATCCAAATCAACTAAACCATGTCCGATCATCACGTGAGATGGAGAAGTCATCAATGGTGAACATCTCTATGTTGATCATATCTACTATATGATTCACGTTCGACCTTTCAGTCTCCAGTGTTCCGAGGCCATGTCTGTACATGCCAGGCTCGTCAAGTTTAACCTGGGTATTCCGCATGTGCAAAACTGTCTTGCACCCATTGTATATGAACGTAGAGTTTATCACACCCGATCATCACGTGGTGTCTCAACACGACGAACTGTCGCAACGGTTCATACTTGGGGAGAACACTTATACCTTGAAATTTTAGTTAAGGGATCATCTTATAATGCTACCGCCGTACTAAGCAAAATAAGATGCATAAAAGATAAACATCACATGCAATCAAAATATGTCACATGATATGGCCATCATCATCTTGTGCTTTTGATCTCCATCTCCAAAGCATCGTCATGATCTCCATCGTCACCATCTCGACACCTTGATCTCCATCGTAGCGTCGTGGTCGTCTCACCAACTATTGCTTCTACAACTATCGCTAACGCATAGTGATAAAGTAAAGCAATTACATGGCGTTTGCATTTCATACAATAAAGAGACAACCATAAGGCTCCTGTCGGTTCTCAGATATCTTACAAAACCTGATCATCTCATACAATAACGTGATATGTCCATTTTGCATCATGTTTTGTTACTGTTATTCATAATGTTTTTATCCATAATAATGCTTTTTGGAGTAATTCTAATGCATTTTCTCTCATAATTTACAAGGTACACACCAAGGGGGGATTCTGGCAGCTAGAAATCTGGACATGGAAAAGCTATGTCAGGCTACCTATTCTACACAACACCAAATGAGCTGAAACTTCACGGGGATTTTTATGGAATACATAAGAATTATTGGAGCAAATAACTACCAGAGGCGGGCCACCAAGTGGGCACAACCCACCTAGGCGCGCCAGGGCCCCCTGGCGCGCCCTGGGGGTTGTGGCCTCCTCGGCCCACCTCTGGTGCCCATCTTTTCGTATATAAGTCATTTTGACCTAAAAAATAAGAGGAGGACTTTCGGGACGAAGCGCTGCCACCTTGAGGCGGAACTTGGGCAGGAGCACTTTTGCCCTTCGGCGGAGCGATTCCGCCAGGGGAACTTCCCTCCCAGAGGGGGAAATCATCGTCGTCATCATCACCAACAACTCTCTCATCTTGGGGAGGGAAACCTCCATCAACATCTTCAACAGCACCATCTCCTCTCAAACCCTAGTTCATCTCTCGTGTTCAATCTTGTTACCAGAACTATAAATTGGTACTTCTGGGTGACTAGTAGTGTTGATTACATCTTGTAGTTGATTACTATATGGTTTATTTGGTGGAAGATTATATGTTCAGATCCAATATGCTATTTAATACCCCTCTGGTATTGAGCATGATTATTATTTGTGAGTAGTTACCTTTGTTCTTGAGGTCACGGGAGAAATCATGTTGCAAGTAATCATGTGAATTTGGTATGTGTTCGATATTTTGATAGTATGTATGTTGTGATTCCCTTAGTGGTGTCATGTGAACGTCGACTACATGACACTTCACCATATTTGGGCCTAAGGGAACGCATTGTGGATTAGCAATTATATGATGGTTTGCGAGAGTGACAGAAGCTTAAACCCCAATTTATGCACTATTCCATAAGGGACCGATTGGATGCAAAAGTTTAATGCTATGGTTAGAATTTATTCTTAATACTTTTCTCGTAGTTGCGGATGCTTGCGGAAGGGTTAATCATAAGTAGGAGGTTTGTTCAAGTAAGAACAGCACCTAAGCACCGGTCCACCCACATATCAAATTATCAAAATAGCGAACACGAATTGAAGCAACATGATGAGAGTGACTAGATGAAATTCCCGTGTATCCTCAAGAACGCTTTGCTTATTATAAGAGACTACTTTGGCCTGTCCTTTGCCTCCAAAGGATTGGGCTACCTTGCTGCACTTTTGTTACTATTATCGTTACTTGCTCATTACAAATTACCTTGCTATCAAACTACTCCGCTACTTACAATTTCAACACTTGTAGATATTACCTTACTGGAAACTACTTGTCATTTCCTTCTGCTCCTCGTTGGGTTCGACACTCTTACTTATCGAAAAGAGCTACAATTGATCCCCTATACTTGTGGGCCATCAAGGCTATTTTCTAGCGCCGTTGCTGGGGAGTGAAGCGCCATTGGTAAGGAAACATTTATATAGTGTGCTGAAATTTATTGTCACTTGTTACTATGGAAAACAATCCTTTGAGGGGTTTGTTCGAGGTATCTTCACCTTGTCCGGAACCACAATTAGCTACCCCTCAACCTACTGCACCTACTGAAAATATTGAATGTGAAATTCCTTCGGGTATGATAGAACAACTGCTAGCTAATCCTTATGCAGGAGATGGAACCGAGCATCCTGATATGCACTTGATATATGTGGAACAAATTTGTGGATTGTTTAAGCTTGCGGGTTTACCCGGGAATAAAGTTATGAAGAAGGTTTTCCCTTTATCTTTGAAGGGAAAAGCATTGGCATGGTATAGGCTATGCAATGATATTGGATCATGGAATTGGAATCGTTTGAAATTGGAGTTCCACCAAAAAAATTATCATATGCATCTAGTTCATCGTGATCGGAATTCTATATATAATTTTTGGCCTCGTGAAGGAGAAAGTATCACTCTAGCTTGGGGGAGGCTTAATTAAATGTTATATTCATGCCCCAATCATGAGCTCTCAAGGGAAATTATTATTCAGAAATTTTATGCTCGGCTTTCTCGTAATGATCAAACCATGCTTGATACTTCTTGTGTTGGTTCCTTTATGAAGATGACTATTGAATTCCGGTGGGATCTTTTGGAAAGAATTAAACGCAACTCCGAAGATTGGTAACTTGACAAAGGTAAAGTGTCAGGTATTAAACTTGAGTATGATTGTGTTAAATCTTTTATGGATATTGATGCTTTTCAAAAGTTTAGCACTAAATATGGACTTGACTCTGAGATAGTACCCTCCTTTTGTGAATCTTTTGCTACTCATGTTGAAATCCCTAAGGAGAAGTGGTTTAAATATCACCCACCTATTAAAGAAGAAATTAAAGAACCGGTACCAGTTAAAGAAGAAACTATACTTTATAATGTTGATCTAGTTGTTCCTTCTGCTTATATTGAGAAACCACCTTTCCCTGTTAGGGTAAAGGAACGTGCTAAAGTTTCAACTGTGGTTAACAAAAGCTACATTAGAACACCTAAACCTGATGAACAAATTAAAGTTGAACCTAGTATTGCTATGGTTAAAGATCTCTTAGAAGAAGATATGGATGGGCATGTTATTTACTTCTGTGAAGAAGCTGCTAGAATTGCCAAACCTGATAAGAAAGATAAACATAGACCCGTTGTTGGCATGCCTATCATCTCAGTTAAAATAGGAGATCACTGTTATCATGGTTTATGTGACATGGGTGCTAGTGTGAGTGCTATTCCTTACACCTTATATCAAGAAATTATGAAAGACATAGCACCTGCAGAGTTAGAAGAAATAGATGTTACTATTAAACTGTCTAACAGAGACACCATATCACCTTTTCGGATTGTTAGAGATGTTGAAGTCTTGTGTGGGAAAATAAAATACCCTACTGATTTTCTTGTTCTTGGTTCCCCACAAGATGACTTTTGTCCCATTATCTTTGGTAGACCTTTCTTGAATACAGTTAATGCTAAGATAGACTATAAGAAACAAACTATCGATGTTAGCTTTAGTGATAAGTCTCATGAGTTTAATTTTTCCAAGTTTAGTAGAAATCTTAGAATTTCCTAGTAAGGATGAATTAATTGGTCTTGCTTCTATTTTTGTACCACCTACTGATCCTTTAGAACAATATTTGCTAGACCATGAGAATTGTCGGGGGACTGATCCACGAACACCTATGGGACCGGCGGGCCGAGTCCCTTTCGGTTCGGCGGGGGCGGAGGTCGCACGAAGAGCAGATCGAGGTGAAGCACACGAGCAGTTTACCCAGGTTCGGGCCACACGGATGCGTAAAACCCTACTCCTGCTTTGTGGTTTGTATTGAGTTCTTGCTCGGGAGCGTGGAATGCTACAGTACACACCAGCAGCTAACGAGACCGAGCGTAAGTGTTCTTCCAACCCCCCTCTACGTTGCGCATGGGCCTCCTTTTATATGCTCAAGGGGTCACCGACAGGTGGCAACGGAGACAAAGGGTAAAAATGGAAAGGTGCTGCGGTAGGTACAACTACCTGCTACAGTGTATCATACCTAACCCTGACGGCAGGGGACAAGGGCCTTAAATGCCCGTCTGCGTCGCCTAAACAGTGCAAAAAGGGACCGTCAGGGACGCCACCGCTCGCCACGATGGCGATCTTGTCAGCGCCGCTTGCCACCGCGCACCGCAGGCTGCACAGCCTCCCGCCACGTACGCCTGGAAGGGTCCCAAAGCGACACGTTGGTGGATGTGCTGGAGCGCGGGCAGAGTGGTGGCTTGCCGCGGCAAGCGCCTTGCCGCGGTTGTTGTCTTGTCGCGCCCGGGAGCTTGTCGCTCACCGGGCCTTGCCGGGACGTGCGATGCGTCGCGGCAAGTTCCTTGAGGTGCCTTGGGTGGCCTTCCCGGCAAGCTCCTCTTGCCGGGGTCTTGTCTCCTTAAGTGCCTTGCCTTGGTTAGCCTTCCCAGCAAGCTCCTCTTGCCGGGGTCTTGTCTCCTTGGCTTGGATACTTTGTTCTTGAATGGCTCCAAAGGAACCACGGAGGACCTTGGCGGTCACCCGGCAAGCCTTGCCGCGGGATGCTGCGACTGCCCGTGCACAAGTTCGGGATACTAGGGTACCCCTACTCTAGTACACCGACAGGAGCCCCCGGGCCTGGGCCATACACGGTGCCGAGCGCTGTTGGGCCAGGCCCAAAACAGGGCACGGGCACGCGCGGCCTAGGTTATGCCGTATGTCACTCCGTATCCGCCGCGCCCTCCCCGAACGGCACGCGTTGAATGCGGCGTCGTGGGAGAGATCGTGGGAGGTTTATTTATTCGGAAATGCGGAACGTCCGCCCCCTCCCTCTTTATAAGCAGGGGAAACAGGGGCAGTTCGCCCATTCGCCTGTTGCTGTTCCAATCTCAGAAATCTCCACCGCTCCCTCGTCTTCCCAAAGCCGAAAGAGAGCAGCGCTCCGCCCCCATCGCCACCAGCACCACCAATGCCGTCGACCTCCTCCACCACTTCCGCCATGGCTCCAAAAGCCGACAAGGGGAAGGTCGTGAAGTCGACCGAGGCGCAGCGGCTTGCGGCGCTGCGAAAGGAGCGAGCAGTCTTCCCCCCAAGCTTGCCGCGAGGGAGCTGAGGGAGAACTACTACCTCTTCTGGTCGACGGAGACGCGAGCACACCCGCGCACGAAGGTACTCCCCGCCGCCGCTTGGAAGAAGGCCCCAAATGGATACCCTTTCTTTGCCTTATTCTTCTACTGCAGGCTCTGCCCGCCTTTCTCTGAATTCTTCTACGACATCATGAATACCTACGGATTCCACCTCCTTGACTTCACCCCCAATGCCGTTCTGACCATGGCAGTTTTCGCACATCTCTGCGAAAACTTTGTCGGAGTCCATCCCAACGTAGCCCTCTTTCGCCATTTCTTTATACCCCGAGTAGAGAGAGGAGAGCCTCTATCCGGTGGAATCGCCTGGATCTCAAGGGACGGCAAGAAGGAAACTTATCTGGAGGGAGAATTCCGCGGCAAGTGGGAGGAGTGGAGAGCAGACTGGTGCTGGATTGACGAGGAGAACCCGCAGCCATTCACCACCCGGCGCCAAACCCCAGTAGCACGCGGCAGCGATTGGAGTGACGTGGCCCCGGAAGACGACAGGCTGAAGATTGCTGTCATCCGAATCCTACGCCTCAGGCTTGCCGGGCTCACTGTAGGCGCTGTTGGCGCGGATTTTCTTCGCCGCCGCATCGCCCCCCTGCAGGAACGGGGGAGGCCCACTTGGGAGTTCAAGAATGCGGCAGACATCATGAGGCTGCGGCCGGGCCTCAACTTCAACTTCACAGTTCTGGAGCTCAACACGATGCTCCAGGAGCTGTTCAAGTACGACCCTCAACACCCCGAAGTTTTCAGGTTGCCGGGGGGCGTCGTTCCGCTGTGCAACAATTCCGCGCTCGACCGCATCCGTGCAATGATGCCGCTGTGCGACTCGCATGGAATTGTGCCAACTTGGCAGGAGCCTGCAGACGACGTCGTGCAGCAGTTCTTCGATGACTTGGTAGAAGTGCCGATCCGCTCCGACGAGAAGGATAGCCTCACCCGCGACACCACGGATGCGGAGATGGCACTCATCGCCACTAGGCTGGAAGAGGCGGTGGCAGCCGCAGCCGCAGGGGAATTTGGATTCACCGTGGAGGAGGCAGATGCAGCAGAGGCGGGAAGCCGTGCCGAGCGAGGGGAGCCTGCCGGCGAGAAAGAGCTTGCCGGGCAGGGCGCCGGGTCGAGCGAGCCCGCCAAGGATACGAGCGGCTCGTTGGAGATCAACTCGTCTTCCACCTCATCTTCAGACAGCTCGCCGCAAGCAGAGCCTCCATCTCCACCAAGAAGGCGTCTCCGCAAGGCCGGTGACGAAGCGGAGCGGCAAGTGAGTCAACAGCCGCCGCGCCGCGTGACACGCTCCACCGCGGCAAGCACCGTTGCCGCGGGAGCGCCTCACGCTGATGCGGCAACTGGAGCGGGGTCCTCCCGGACCACCGCTTCTGCTCCTGCCGCTTCTCACGCCGCGGCGGCAGCCGGAGCGGGGTCGTCTCAGACCGCCGCTACTGCTCCCGCCAAGCGGCCAAGGGAAGCTACTCCTCCGCCTCCTTGCGCCGGACGTGAGCCAGACTTCGACTTCTCCGCGTTCAGCTCCGACGAGGAAGAAGAAGAAGAGTAAGACTCCCTTGTTGTACTTGTAGTTCTTCAATCCTTGCTGTTTGTCTTATATCTTATTTGCTTGACTCTGAACTTGTTCCTTTTTAGGACTCTGGCCCAGAGAGCAGCAAAGAGAGCCAAGGTCCCGGTGATTGTCATCGAGGACGAGCCCACCGCGACGACAGGGGGTGCGCCCGAGACAACCTTGCCGGACCCGGCAACCTTTCTCCGGAGCAGCCCCCAGCGTAAGTATATGGTTTGCTTTCCGCTGTGAGGTGCATATGGATACTCTGTCTTTGCTGATATCTTACTGCTGGTCTGTGTAGGAGCAGAGCAGCCCCACCAGGAGCGCCCGGAGGCCGCCCCCGAAACGCCAAGGGAGAGTCCTCCGGCAAGGGAGGGTTATCCGGTAAGGGAGAGGTCTCTGGCAAGGGGGAGCTCTCCGGCAAGGGACAGCACCAGCGGCCCCCCGGCGGCGGAGACCACGACTGCAGGACCCGGTACAGGTACTCCTCTTGCTTCAAAACTTCCCTTGGGTTCTTCTTCTTTTGATCTTCTTGGGTTTTTGCTTGACTCTTTTCCCTTTTCCGGCCGTCAGACCCATCTGCTGCGGAGCAGATGGAGACCGAGGTTGTCGCCGAAGAAGCAGCCGGTGCTGGCGATCCCACCGGCGCTGAGGCCGCCGAGGCTGCCGCCGCAGCAACTGGCGAGGGGTCTGGCGATCGCACTGACGGCCCTGAGGCCGCAGGAGCGCCAGGCGCTACATCGACCGCCGACCCGTCTGCCGCTGCCGCAGCGCCAGGCTCCGAAGAGCCCCAGCCAGGCGTTTACTTGAAGGCCGGCGATGACGTCTTCATCAATCTTCCCTGGGCATCAAGCTCCAGGGCGCCGGTCGAGGGAGAGATCTTCGACGGGGAAGTGCTCGCCTCCGCTGGACTGACGCTGGTCGACGCGCCGAGCAGCAGCAGCAACGAGCCCGAGGAAAAGCGGCTCCTGTGGAAGTTGTTGTCGCTCTACCGCGCGCGGCAAGCCAAGCTGGAATCCCGCGAGGCGCTTGTCGCGAAGGCAGGAGCAGACATCGAGAAGCGCGCGGAAGAGCTCGGGGGTTTCCACCGGGAAGCCCTCCGGTCCCTGGAGGAGGAGCGGGAGCAGCTCGCCGAAGCGCAGAAGGCCTTCCTCCTCGAGAAGGCTGAAGTCAAAGAGCAACAGCGACTTGCCGCTATGAAGCTATCCGCGGAAGAGGGCGAGCTGGCGCAGCGGAAGGTCAATCTTGACGCCCATGAGGAGGAGCTTGCCGCGCGAGAGCGAACATTCGGCGGAGCTCTCAAGCAAGCGGAGGAGGCTGCCGCAGCCTCCGAGGCCGCCAAGAAGGAGTTGGAGGCGAAGGTGGCGCAGCTGGAGGCCGATCTCGCCGAGAAGGGCAAAGAGCTCAGCGCCGCCAAGGACTCCACCGCGGATCTTGAGTTGAAGCTGACCACTTTGACCAAGACGCTGGACAGCGCCAAGGAGCAGGAGGCGGCCTTGAGAGAAGAGATCAAGGCCGACAAGGCGCTGCTGGAGAGTGTTGCCACCACCCAGAACGCTTTCAGGGAGAATGTGGAGCACTGGATGGAAAGTCTTGTGAATGCTGCCACAGACATTGACAAGGAGTTGGCACAGTTGGGGATGGAAGATCTCGGGTATCCCTCCGACGAGAACCTCCAACCCAGCGCCAAGCTCGTCTTGTTCTTCAAGGGCGTGGCGACGGCCCTTCAGCGGCTCCGGGAGAAGATCCCAAAGCAGTTGGCCGACGAGTCACGCAAGATCTACGCGGGAGCTCTTCAGAAAGTGTTGGTGAAGGTGGCCTTCCGCAATCCGGGCCTCAACCTCACCAACGTCCTCAAGACCCTGCCGCCGGATGCTGATCTAGAGGCGCTCAAGGCCCTTGTCGCACCCATTGTGGACAAGGTGAGCGGGATCAAGAGGATCGAAGGCGATCGCGTAGACTAGGCCGCCCATTTCTTCTTACTTGTCGTTGTTTGTCATGTTATGAAAATAATCTGTTAGAGCCGCGACAAACTATCTTTGTAGTATAACTCTATTCTGGGTAGTGATTGCAATGTTATTCCCTTTACTTGATTCCTCCCTTTGTATGTTTTTGCCCTACGCTTTTAGGGAACTTGCCGGCGCAGGCACCTGAGCCGCGAGCGCTGAGTGCGGGACGTCAGCAGCCTGCTGGCGGTGCCGCTACCGACAAGAAACCTTGTCGCAACTAGTTGCAGCTCACTTAAGTTGTTGAGCGGACTCGAAACAAAGTAAGGGCGCAACTAGCTATGAGTTGGTTCCTCCGCGCATAGGTTTTCCATACAAAGTGCGGTCGTTCAAGGGAGATAACTTAAATTTTAAAAAATCTGATTGCTCAAACTTTGGCAACTTAGCTTTTCTGTTGTTTGCTTCCCGGCAAGGCGAAACTTCCTTGAACGACGCCTGGTCCATACCACTATCTTCTCCTTTCCCCCCCCCCCCCGGCAAACTTGTGGGCGAGGGAACCTTTCTTTCCTTGAGAAAAAAGAAAGAAGAGAAAATAAAGATATGGAGCCTTACGGCTCGTTATTGCTTACCGGGGAGTAGGTGCTGCACAAAGTGTCAGATAACTCATGCAAAAAATAGAAAGCATGAAATTGACAAAATGTGCGGAGCACATGAGCTTTACTTATGCGCGGGGTCTGCGCCCGGCTTTGTACAAAGGATTACATGCAACAGCGGCAAGACTTGTACAAAAGGTGGTTGCCGGAACAGGTTCCGGCAACCGCGCCTTACGGGTAAAACTTACGAAGATGCTCAATGTTCCAGGAGTTGCTCACCGGAATGGCATCTTCGGTCTCAAGGCGGACAGAGCCAGGCCTAGTGACTCGTTTCACCCGGTAAGGGCCTTCCCACTTCGGCGTCAACTTGTTGGAATTCTTGGCGGACTGAACACGCCGAAGAACAAGGTCGCCTTCCTCGAGACTTCTGGCATTAACTTTGCAGCTATGGTAGTGGTGCAAAGCTTGCTGGTAGCGAGCAGCTCGCACAGCAGCCTGAAGACGGTCTTCCTCAAGGAGCAGCGCGTCATCTTGTCGCAGCTGCTCTTGCTCAAGCTCATCATAAGCGAGCACTCGAGGTGACCCGTATACGATTTCCGTGGGGAGAACTGCCTCTGCTCCATAGACTAGAGCGAAAGGTGTCTGGCCAGTGGCTCGATTTGGCGTCGTCCTGATCGACCAAAGAACCACCGGCAGCTCCTCGATCCAGTTTCTTCCGCACTTGTGCAGCCTGTCGAAAGTTCTGGTCTTGAGCCCGCGCAGCACTTCAGCATTTGCCCTCTCCGCTTGACCGTTGCTTCTCGGGTGAGCAACAGAAGCGAAGCAGACCTTGGCGCCAAGATCTTGGACATACTGCATGAAGGTGCGGCTCGTGAATTGTGTACCGTTGTAGGTGATTATCCTGTTAGGGATCCCGAAGCGGCAAACAATCGACCTGAAGAACTTGACTGCTGACTGTGCTGTCACCTTCCTCACTGGTTCCACTTCCGGCCAATTTGTGAACTTGTCGATTGCAACGTACAAGTACTCAAAGCCCCCAACTGCTCGGGGAAAGGGGCCGAGGATGTCGAGCCCCAGACCAAAAATGGCTAGGATAAAGGGATCGTCTGGAGAGCTTGAGCTGGTTGGTGTATCTGCTTGGAATGGAACTGGCACGCTTCACACTTGGTTACTTGTGCAGTTGCATCCTGGAGGGCTGTCGGCCAAAAGAAACCTTGCCGGAATGCTTTGCCGACAAGTGCTCTTGCGCCAATGTGGTGTCCACATATGCCTCCATGTATCTCTGCCAACAGCTTTTGTCCGTCTTCCCGGTGAATACACTTCAATTTCACACCGTTGAGTCTTCTTCTGTACAGTGTCTTGTCGATAAACTGGTACATACTTGACTGTCGGGCTACTCTTTCCGCTTCTTCTTGCTCTTCGGGAAGTTCTCCTTTCTGAAGGAAACGGACAATCCACTGCGCCCATGCTGGAGCTTGTGGCTCGACAACAAGGACTAAAGGCAAATCTGCTTCTGCGGGAACATCCGCTTCTACGGCGAGAACCTGCGGCTCTACCGGAGCTTGACGTTCCCCGGCAAGCTTGCCGGAGCAAAACTTGTCGGGAGCTTCTGCTTCAACGGAACAAACCCTAGGGCTTGCCGGAGCATACTGCTCCTCAGCACTCTTCGCGTTGATCTTGGGGACCTTCTTGGCGGCGGCTTCGGGGAGCTCTGCCGGCAGATAGTCACCAGAAATCAACTTCCTCTTTTTGCTCTGTCCAGTTGACGGTGTTACAGACGGTTGAGTCAGCTTGAGCACAAAGATCCCTGGTTCCACAGGTAACTTAAATGCGGCGCACTTTGACAGGCTATCGGCAATGGCGTTCTGAACTCTTGGAACATGCTCCATCTGTAGGCCTTCAAAGTGCTCTTCTAGCTTTCTCACTTCGTCGACGTAGGCTTCCATCAACGGACTCTGATAGATCTTGTTTACTTGGCGGACGACAAGCTGCGAGTCACCCCTGACAATGAGCTTCTTGATCCCAAGGTCTGCCGCGATCCTGAGACCGGCAAGCAAGCCTTCATACTCTACAGTATTGTTCGTTGCTTGCTCCTTGGGAAAGTGCATCTGGACTACGTACTTGAGGTGTTCTCCGGCGGGTGCGACAAGCAGCACGCCAGCGCCGGCGCCTTGCAGCGAAAAGGCACCATCAAAGTACATCAGCCACTCTTTGCTTGCTTCATCGACGGGGATGCTCGTCTCTGGAATTTCTTCATCTGGTGCTGGCGTCCATTCTGCTATAAATTCTGCCAATGCTCTGCTCTGGATAGTTGAAGTGCTTTCAAACTTGAGGCCAAAGCTTGACAGTTCCAGTGCCCACTCAACAATCCTGCCTGTCGCTTCTGGATTCTGTAGTATCCTCTTCAGCGGAAAGCGAGTGACAACTGTGATCTCATGTGCTTGGAAGTAATGGCGCAGCTTTCTCGAGGCCATGAGAAGGCCGAAAAACAATTTCTGCACGCCAGAGTACCTTGACCTAGCCCCTTGCAGAAGGGAACTGACAAAGTAAACTGGGCGCTGCACCATTTTCTTCTGTATCTCCTCGCGCATCTGCGCAGATCCATCCTTGTCGGGACCAGAGCTTGCCAGGGAAGCCCCCTGCTTGTCGCTGGATGCGCCTGCCGTGGTTGCTGGCTCGTCATCTGCCTCCCTCTCTGCCACTAACGCAGCACTAACCACTTGATTGGTTGCCGCTATATATAGCAGCAACTTCTCTTGTGGCTTAGGTGCGACAAGTATTGGAGGGGAGGACAGGTATCTCTTCAAGTCTTGCAGCGCGGCCTCCGCTTCCGGAGTCCATTTCATTGGACCTGCCTTTTTCAATAATTTGAAAAACGGCAGGGCGCGCTCAGCAGACCTAGAGATAAACCTGCTGAGAGTGGCCACGCAACCGGCAAGTCTTTGCACATCCTTGACGCGCTTTGGTGCTTCAATCTGCTCAATGGCCTTGATCTTGTCGGGATTGGCTTCAATTCCCCGCTGAGACACGAAGAACCCGAGAAGCTTGCCGGAAGGGACTCCAAACACACACTTCTCTGGGTTGAGCTTGAGGCTGATCTTGCGCAGATTTGCAAAGGTCTCGTCTAAATCTTGAATCAGAGTTGCCTTGTCTTTGCTCTTGACCACTATGTCATCCATGTAGGCTTCCACATTTCTATGTATTTGCGGCTCAAGGGCGACATGGACTACTCTTGCAAATGTTGAGCCAGCATTTTTTAATCCGAAAGGCATCCGTACGAAATAGTACGTGCCACATGGAGTAATGAATGCGGTCTTCTCCTCATCCTCTTCTGCCATGAAGATCTGATGGTACCCTGAGTATGCGTCAAGAAATGAAAGCAAATCACATCCGGCCGTGGAGTCAACAATCTGGTCAATGCGCGGCAAAGGAAATGGGTCTTTGGGACAAGCTTTGTTAACATCGGTAAAATCGATACAAAGTCTCCATTTCCCATTCGCCTTGCGCACGACTACAGGATTGGCCAACCACGTAGGATGGAGCACTCTTCTGACAAGGCCTGCTGCTTCCAACTTCTTGATCTCTTCTGCAATGAATTCTTGGCGCTCCACTGCTTGCTTCCTGACCTTCTGCTTGACGGGCCGCGCATGAGGACAAACGGCAAGGTGGTGCTCAATTACTTTCCTGGGAACACCGGGGATGTCAGACGGTTGCCACGCAAACACGTCGACATTCGCCCGCAGGAAAGCAATGAGCGCGCTTTCCTATTTAGGGTCGAGAGTGGCACTGATGGTGAAGGTACCACCAGTGCCGTCCTCCTTGGCGGACACCTTCTTCGTCTCTGGCGGAGCTACCATTGTCTTCTTACACTTGCCGGTGGAGCTCGATGGTGCATCCTCGACGGTAGCGCAGCACTCCGAAGAGGTGCGCTTGCCGGAATGGGCATCAGAACTCTTGCCGGACTTGGTCTTCTTCTTCCCCCCGGGAGTTTCAACGGCAAGTGACTTGCGATCTGTTGCGGCTGCCGCTTCCCGGTAGATCTTGTCGGCGCAGATAAGGGCATCCTTCTTGTCGCCGGGGACAGAGATGACGCTCATCGGGCCTGGCATCTTCAGCATGTTGTATGCGTAGTGAGAGGCTGCCATGAACTTGGCGAGTGCTGGACGGCCAAGTATCCCATTGTAAGGGAATGGTATATCGGCCACGTCAAAAGTGACCCTCTCAGTCCTGAAGTTCAGCTCGCTGCCAAATGTTACTGGCAACGTGACCTTCCCCTTCGGCTTGCTCCTTCCCGGGTTGATTCCTTGGAATGTGCCAGTTTCTTCAAGCTCGCTATCAGGGATCTGAAGTTTCTGGAGTACAGCAGAGGAGATCAGGTTCAAGCCGGCCCCGCCGTCAACTAACATCTTAGTGACCTTGAGGTTGCAGATAGTTGGTGAAACCAACATCGGCAAGCACCCGACCGCAGTTGTGCGATCAGGGTGGTCCTCAATGTCAAAGATGATAGGCGTGCTGGACCATTTCAGAAGCTTGCATGACTCGACAGGTGGCTCCGCCGCATTGACTTCCCGCACCCACTGCTTGAGTTGGCGGTGTGAAGTATGCAGAGAAGCACCGCCGTCAACGCACAAGACCTCTGTGGCTTTCTGGAATTCCTGCTCACTGGTCTCGACATCATCCATGTCTTCGTCATCGTCGTCATCTTCATCCTTGTCGCGGCCGCGGGGAGGTCTGTCTCCTTGCCGCTGCTTGGCCTTGCCGCGGCGTCCTCCCCGGCCGGCGCGCTTCTTGCCCGATTCTCCAGCGCCTCCTTGGGCCCTCTCCTTGTCTTGTCGCTCATACTCAGCCTTTTGCTGCTGGACAAGCTGCTCGACCTTCTTGCAGCTCTGGAGGTCATGGCCCTTGGTGCGGTGGATCTTGCAGTACTACTTGTCGGTGCCGTCCTGCTTGTCGGCGACTGCCACAGCCTGGCAGTTGGTGCATGCGACAATCTCCTTGCCGGAGCTACCAACTTTGGCTTTCTTGGCGCCACCTTCGTTGCCGGACTGCTCAACGACTAGCACATCTTTGCCTTTCTTCTTCCTGTTCCGCCGCCGGTTTTTCTTTGCCGGGGCAGCATCCTCGCTGTCAGATCCTCCTGCTCCTGCATTCTCTCCGGGGAGTTTCCTCCCTTCCTCAGCACGTGCACACCTGTCGGCCAGGGCATACAGCTCACTGACGTCTCTGATCTTGCACATCGCCATCTCCTCCCGCATCCTGCGGTTACGCACGTTCTGATGGAACGCGCTGATGACCGCGGCGGGGTGGACATCTGGGATGTTGTGCTGTACACGGCTGAATCTTTGAATGTACTTGCGCAGGGGCTCTCCTTCCTTCTGGGCGAGCAGATGAAGGTCACTCTCTTGGCCATGAGGTTTGTGGCCGCCTGTAAAGGCGCCGACAAACTGATGGCATAGGTCTGCCCAGGAGGATATGGAGTTGTCCGGCAAGTGCATGAGCCAGGACCTGACGTTGGGCTTGAGCACCAGTGGGAAGTAGTTGGCAAGGATCTTGTCATCCCGCCCCCCGGCAGCCTGCACCGCGATGGTGTAGATGCTGAGGAACTCCGACGGATGCGACTTGCCGTCATACTTCTCTGGTACGTCTGGCTTGAAATTCTTCATGCTGGGCCACTGGACTTGCCGCAGCTCATGAGTGAACGCAGGGCAACCTACCGCGTACGGCAAGTCGCCTGGTTCCCCTGGAGCATACATGTCGACAGAGGGCCCAGCGCGCTGGTCTGATTGACGTCACGCTTCTCTTTGGCGCTCGATACAAGTACGAGCGTCTTCTTGCTGTCGTTCGTAAAGAACTTGGCGCTGATCGCGGCGAGCTCGTGGATCTGATGACGCGGTGGAGTCGCTGTCGAGGTGGATCCGGCGAGTCGGCGATCTTGGCCTTCGGGGCGGAGAGTGCACAGTAGTTGCACCCCCACCTGTCTTGTCGCCACTGGCTCGTGCCTGGCTGACTTGCCGCGGCTGCGACGTGCTCGGCTGCCGTTGAGTGTCGCCATTGGCGAAGCCGATGAGACTCTGGATGGTGGCCCTCCAGTCGTCGATCTTGTCTGCCGTTGGAGGGTAGTCCAGGAGTAGTTGAGCTCGCACCAAAGCTTCTGCTGGAGTGGCGGGTGGCGGTGGCGAACGGTGCGAGGAGCGGGATATGCTCGGACTTCTAACTATGTTAGAAGGAGCAGTATCCCGTCCAGGCGACCGTGCCTCGCTCGTGCCAGCATGTTGACGTGCATGCTGATCTTGAGCACTCCGAGATCCACCAGCTCTCTCTTGGTCCAGCAAGCGCATGGTACCGTGAGCACCATGACGCTGCCGGTCCCGTGCCTCATGAGATGGGCGCGGTGCATGTACGGACGCCGAGGTCTTGGAGTGCGCCCGGTCGTTGTGGGAGCCGGCTACGCCGCCGATGGGCAGCGCAGCCTTGTCCTTGGACCTGGCAGCACCGTGAGCTCCCTCGTCGACGCCCGTTCTTCCGCTGGCGTCCGCCCCATCAGCCGTTTGCTCCGGTGGTAGCGGGGCGGATGGAGCAGCCGCGTCCGAAGCCTTCTTCTTCGGCGGCATGTCGATGAAGATGATGAAGATCTAGCTCGCGTGAACGCCAGATCTGGTTCACACAACCTCAACGCCCCCTACCTGGCGCGCCAAAGATGTCGGGGGACTGATCCACGAACACCTATGGGACAGGCGGGCCGAGTCCCTTTCGGTTCGGCGAGGGCGGAGGTCGCACGAAGAGCAGATCGAGGCGAAGCACACGAGCAGTTTACCCAGGTTCGGGCCGCACGGATGCGTAAAACCCTACTCCTACTTTGTGGTTTGTATTGAGTTCTTGCTCGGGAGCGTGGAATGCTACAGTACACACCAGCAGCTAACGAGACCGAGCGTAAGTGTTCTTCCAACCCCCCTCTATGTTGCGCATGGGCCTCCTTTTATATGCTCAAGGGGTCACCGACAGGTGGCAACGGAGACAAAGGGTAAAAATGGAAAGGTGCTGCGGTAGGTATAGCTACCTGCTACAGTGTATCATACCTAACCCTGACGGCAGGGGACAAGGGCCTTAAATGCCCGTCTGCGTCGCCCAGACAGTGCAAAAAGGGACCGTCAGGGACGCCACCGCTCGCCACGATGGCGATCTTGTCAGTGCCGCTTGCCACCGCGCACCGCAGGCTGCACAGCCTCCCGCCACGTATGCCTGGAAGGGTCCCAGAGCGACATGTTGGTGGATGTGCTGGAGCGCGGGCAGAGTGGTGGCTTGCCGCGGCAAGCGCCTTGCCGCGGTTGTTGTCTTGTCGCGCCCGGGAGCTTGTCGCTCACCGGGCCTTGCCGGGACGTGCGATGCGTCGCGGCAAGTTCCTTGAGGTGCCTTGGGTGGCCTTCCCGGCAAGCTCCTCTTGCCGGGGTCTTGTCTCCTTAAGTGCCTTGCCTTGGTTGGCCTTCCCGGCAAGCTCCTCTTGCCGGGGTCTTGTCTCCTTGGCTTGGATACTTTGTTCTTGAATGGCTCCAAAGGAACCACGGAGGACCTTGGCGGTCACCCGGCAAGCCTTGCCGCGGGATGCTGCGACTGCCCGTGCACAAGTTCGGGATACTAGGGTACCCCTACTCTAGTACACCGACAAGAATGATTTACATATGCATGAAAGAAATGAAATAGACAAAAATTTCTTTGAACAACGTCCTCTGCTTAAACATAATTTGCCTATTGAAACTCTAGGAGGTCCTCCTCCACCTAAAGGTGATGCTGTGTTTGAATTAAAACAATTGCCACACACTTTGAAATATGCTTATCTTGATGAAAAGAAGATATATCCTGTTATTATTAGTGCTAACCTTTCAGAACATGAAGAAGAAAGATTATTGAAAGTTCTAAGGAAGCACCGAGCTGCTATTGGATATACTCTTGGTGATTTAAAGGACATTAGTCCCACTCTATGTCTGCACAAAATTAATATGGAACCTGATGCTAAACCCGTTGTTGATCACCAATGTCGGTTAAATCCGAAGATGAAAGAAGTGGTAAGAACGGAAATATTAAAATTTCTGGAAGTAGGTATAATCTATCCCATAGCTGATAGTAGATGGGTAAGTCATGTTCATTATGTTCCTATGAAAGGAGGTATAACTGTTGTTCCTAATGATAAGAATGAACTTAATCCACAAAGAATTGTCACAGGCTATAGAATGGTAATTGATTTTAGAAAATTAAACAAAGCAACTAGAAAAGATCATTACCATTTGCCTTTTATTGATCAAATGCTTGAAAGATTCTCTAAGCACACACACTTTTGCTTCCTTGATGAATATTCTGGCTTTTCCCAAATACCTGTTTCTCAAACCTTTGGAACTTATGCTTATAGGCATATGCCTTTTGGTTTATATAATGCACCTGATACCTTTCAAAGATGTATGATTACTATATTCTCTGACTTTTGTGAAAAGATTGTTGAGGTTTTCATGGATGACTTTTCTGTTTATGGGAAGTCTTTTGATGATTGTTTAAGCAATATTGATCAAGTTTTGCAGAGATGTGAACAAAGAAATCTTGTCTTGAATTGGGAGAAGTGCCACTTTATGGTTAATGAAGGCATTGACTTGGGTCATAAAAATTATGAAAGAGGTATTGAAGTGGACCAAGCTAAGGTTGATGCAATTGATAAAATGCCATGTCCTAAAGATATAAAAGCTATTCGTAGTTTCTTAGGTCATGCTAGTTTCTATAGGAGATTTATCAAAGACCTTTCAAAAATTTCTAGGCCTCTTACTAATCTCTTGCAGAAGAATATTCCTTTTGTTTTTGATGATGATTGTTTAGAAGCCCTTGAAACACTTAAGAAAGTTTTAATTTCTTCACCTATTGTTCAACCACCTGATTGGAACTTGCCTTTTAAAATTATGTGTGATGCTAGTGATTATGTTGTTGGTGTTGTTCTAGGACAAAGAGTTGTTAAGAAACTTAATGTTATTCATTATGCTAGTAAAACTCTAGACATTGCTCAAAGAAATTATGCTACTACTGAAAAGGAATTCTTAGCAGTTGTGTTTGCTTGTGATAAATTTGGACCTTACATTGTTGATTCCAAAGTAATTGTTCACATAGACCATGTTGCTATTAAATATCTTATGGAAAAGAAAGATGCTAAACCTAGACTCATTCGATGGGTTCTCTTGCTACAAGAATTTGATTTACATATCATTGATAGAAAAGGAGGTGAGAACCCAGTTGCTGATAATTTATCTAGGCTTGAAAATGTGCTTGATGACCCACTACCTATTGATGATAGTTTTCCTGATGAGCAGTTAGCTGCAATAAATGTTTCTCATGGTACTCCTTGGTATGCTGATTATAATAATTACACTGTTGCTAAATATTTACCACCTAGCTTTACATACCAACAAAAGAAAAAATTCTTCTATGATTTAAGACATTACTTTTGGGATGACCCACATCTTTATAAAGAAGGAATGGATGGTATTATTAGACGTTGTGTACCTGAGCATGAATAGGGACAAATCCTATCAGAAATGTCACTCCGAAGCTTATGGAGGGCATCATGCTGGAGATAGAACTGCTCACAAGGTATTGCAATCTGGATTTTATTGGCCTACTCTCTTCAAGGATGCCCGTAAGTTCGTCTTATCTTGTGATGAATGTCAAAGGATAGGTAATATCGGTAAGCGTCAAGAAATGCCTATGAATTATTCACTTGCTGTTGAACCATTTGATGTTTGGGGATTTGATTACATGGGACCTTTTCCTTCCTCTAATGGGTATACACATATTTTGGTTGCTGTTGATTATGTTACTAAATGAGTAGAAATTATTCCAACTAGTAGTGTTGATCACAACACCTCTATTAAAATGCTTAAGGAAGTTATTTTCCCAAGGTTTGGAGTCCCTAGATATTTAATGACTAATGGTGGTTCACACTTTATTCACGGTGCTTTCTGTAAAATGCTTGCCAAGTACACCCTCCGTTCCAAATTACTCGTCGCAGAAATGGATGTATCTAAAAGTAAAATACATCTAGATACATCCGTACCTGTGACAAGTAATTCAGAACGGAGGGAGTATGATGTTAACCATAGAATTGCATCACCTTATCATCCTCAGTCTAGTGGTCAAGTTGAACTTAGCAATAGAGAAATAAAATTAATTTTGCAAAAGACTGTCAATAGGTCTAGGAAGAATTGGTCTAAGAAATTAGATGATGCACTTTGGGCTTATAGAACAGCATATAAAAATCATATGGGTATGTCTCCTTATAAAATGGGTTATGGAAAAGCTTGTCTTTTGCCTCTTGAGTTAGAACATAAAGCATATGGGGCAATCAAAGAACTCAATTATGATTTCAAACTTGCTGGTGAAAAGAGGTTATTTGATATTAGCTCATTAGATGAATGGAGAACCCAAGCTTATGAAAATACAAAATTATTCAAAGAAAATGTTAAAAGATGGCATGACAAAAGAATTCAAAAGCATGAGTTCAAGGTTAGAGAATATGTTCTTTTGTAAAACTATCGTTTCAGATTCTTTGCAAGAAAGCTCCTCTCAAAATGGGAAGGCCCATATGTCATCGAGGAGGTTTACCGGTCTAGAGCCATGAAAATAAATAATTCCGAAGGTACTAACCCGAAGGTTGTCAATGGGCAACGAATAAAGCATTATCTTAGGTACGCCTATTAATATTGGAAGTAATATTATCCAAACTATGACACCGGAAGAACACATAAAAGAGTCCTTCCGGAACACTCCAGAATCGTGAAAATAAGGAGGTACGTGATACGGTAAGTAAACGGACTCCGAAAAATCCACAAAAATATTTTTTATCAGTTTTGGAAAATTTTAGAATTTTGGGAATAAAGAAACTTCCAGGAAGTGTCCCCTGGTGGGCACAAGACACCAGGGCGCGCCAGGCAAGGCGCGCCCAGGTGGGTTGTGCCCACCTGGGACACCTTCCGTACTTTGTTTTTCTACCATATACTTGTCCTCCAAGATAAGAAAACTATATATGCTTCCCGAACCTGTTGAACACCGTATTGCAGAGAAATCCCCTGTTCTCTTTTCTTGTTGTTTTCTATCAGATCTGTTGGGACAGGCATCATGTCTTCTTCTTCCTACAACAACGTGGAAGAGGATGCTTGGTTGATGAAGATCGAGCTGAAGAGAGAAGAGCCCGCGGGAGCTGTCGGAGGAGATGAGGTCAAGGAGGTTACTGTAGACCAGCCTCCGGCCTTCGAACAAGCACTGGCAGCTGACGAGGAGGAGGGAGATATCCTTAAACCTTACCTTACTCATCTTACTCCTGCTGAGATTGAAGCCTTTCGCATCATTGAAATAGTTCGCATACAAAATAAGTATCTCACTTGTGAGAATATTCTGCATCAAGAGCACATCACCCACCTCCGGAGTGTCATCCGTCGATTGGAGAATCTTTTGATCCTTAAAGATAGGATCGCTTCATCACCATCACCTTCTTCACCACCAAAGGAGAATTTAGTATCGGCCCTTGGCTTCCTTCAAGCTTGGGGGATGTGCCCCGGTATCATATCATCCCACTATCTTATTTGCTTTTACTTATTTTAGTTCGATCCTTTTGCTTTAGATGAATAAAAGTTTAGTTCGATCCTTTATTCTTTGAGAGTTTGCTTGGTGATCTATCACTGTAATCGTGTGCAAGTTATATAATAAAGTTTAGTATGAGTTTTGCTTTCTTTACTTTCATGTTGCAAATAAAAGAAAAGAAATAAGAAAGGAAACAAACAAAAGAAAGGAAATAAATAAAGAAAAGATTATATACTAATCCTATGGTAGGTGATGGCACCACTTAAGGAAAATTATAAGTAGAAAATTTTATTAGAGATTGACAAACATAGCATTAGTAAATGATGCAACTCATGAAAGAATTAATAAGGGAAGAGAAGTTCACATATAAATATACTATCCTAGAAATCTTTTGTGATTGTGAGCCCTCATCAAAATATTATACGCAAAAATTGTTCACGTTGGACAAGGAAGACAACTTAATGATTTATGTTTGTTCATATTCACATAGAAGTCATATTGTCATAGATCCGTTAACATGTGGTGCTTGCCCCCTATCTCTGCTAGCCAAAAATTCTGCACTAAGTAGAGATACTACTTGTGCATCCAAAAACCCTTAAACCCAAATCTATTTTCAAGTGTCCACCATACCTACCTAGGTATTGAGCAAGATCCCTCAAGTAAGTTGTCATCAGTGCAAAAAGGCAATAAAAATTGCTTCTAAAAGTGTGGGATCATTTAGTGTAAGAGAAAATTGAGCGTTGCATGATCTTGTGATGGTGAAGAATAAAAGCGACAGACTACATAATAAAGGTCTATATCACAAGGGGCAATGTAACGTGACGTTCTTTTGCACTAAGGGATGGAGCATACAAACAAATAAGCACATGGCAACCTCTGCTTCCCTCTGCGAAGGGCCTATCTTTTACTTTTATGCAAGAGTCAAAGTTTTTCTCTCTATTCCTTTTATTTTTCTCCTTTGGCAAGCATCATGTGGTGAGGAAAGATCTAGGCACATATGTCCAGTTGAATATGGGTGGCATGAGTTATTATTGTTGACATCACCCTTGAGGTGAGTATGTTGGGAGGCGAAACCATAAGCCCCTATCTTTCTATGTGTCCGGTTGAAACGTTTGCTCATGAGTACGAGGTGAGTGTTAGCAATCATAGAAGATTATATGATAGTTGAGTATGTGGACTTTCCTAAAAGCTCCGACACGTGACTCTTCCTGAAAAGATGATGAATTGTAGTTGCAAAGTTGACTGAGAAGATAATTTGTTGGTTTCTAATAGAGTTTTTCTTTATACTTTGATTGTGTGATGAACTATTACTTATTCATGAGAAGTATATGATGAAAGTTCTATGATAAAAGTCCTATGTTTAAATTTTGTTGTTGTTATAATAATCAACACGATGCTTCTATGTCTGTATTTTGTTTTTATCGACACCTCTCTCTCAAAGCATGTGGACATGTTTTTCGATTTCGGTTTTTCGCTTGAGGATAAGCGAGGTCTAAGCTTGGGGGAGTTGATACGTCCATTTTGCATCATGTTTTCTTACTGTTATTTATAATGTTTTTATCCATAATAATGCTTTTTGGAGTAATTGTAATGCATTTTCTCTCATAATTTACAAGGTACACGCCAAGGGGGGGAATTCTGGCACCTGGAAATCTGGACCTGGAAAAGCTACGTCAAGCTACCTATTCTGCACAACTCCAAATGAACGAAACTTCACGGGGATTTTTTATGGAATATATAATAATTATTGGAGCAAATAACTACCAGAGGGGGCCACCAGGTGGGCACAACCCACTTGGGCGCGCTAGGGCCCCATGGCGCGCCCTGGGGGTTGTGGCCTCCTCGGCCCACCTCTTGTGCCCATCTTTTGGTATATAAGTCATTTTGACCTAGAAAAAATAAGAGGAGGACTTTCAGGACGAAGCGCCGCCGCCTCGAGGTAGAACTTGGGCAGGAGCACTTTTGCCCTCCGAAGGAGCGATTTCGGCGGGGGAACTTCCCTCCCGGAGGGGGAAATCATCGTCATCATCATCACCAACAACTCTCCCTTCTTGGGGAGGACAATCTCCATCAACATCTTCAACAACACCATCTCCTCTCAAACCCTAGTTCATCTCTTGTGTTCAATCTTGTTACCAAAACTATAGATTGGTACTTGTGGGTGACTAGTAATGTTGATTACATCTTGTAGTTGATTAATATATGGTTTATTTGGTGGAAGATTATATGTTCAGATCCAATATGCTATTTAATACCCCTCTGATCTTGAGCATGAGTATTATTTGTGAGTAGTTACCTTTGTTCTTGAGGTCACGGGAGAAATCATGTTGCAAGTAATCATGTGAATTTGATATGTGTTCGATATTTTGATAGTATGTATGTTGTGAGTCCCTTAGTGGTGTCATGTGAACGTCGACTACATGACACTTCACCATATTTGGGCTTAAGGGAATGCATTGTGGAGTAGCAATTAGATGATCGGTTGCGAGAGTGACAGAAGCTTAAACCCCCAGTTTATGCGCTATTCCGTAAGGGGCTGATACGTCTCCAACGTATCTATAATTTTTGATTGTTCCATGCGATATTATATTCTGTTTTGGACATTATTGGGCTTTATTATACACTTTTATATTATTTTTGGGACTAACCTATTAACCAGAGGCCCAGCCCAGAATTGTTGTTTTTTGCCTATTTCAGAGTTTCGCAGAAAAAGAATATCAAACGGAGTCCAAACAGAACGAAACCTTCGGGAACGTGATTTTCGGAACGAACATGATCCAACGGACTTGGACCCTACGTCAAGCAATCAACCAGGAAGGCATGAGGTAGGGGGGCGCCTACCCCCCAGGCGCGCCCTCCACCCTCGTGGGGCCCACGTTGCTCCACCAGCGTACTCCTTCCTCTATATATACCTACGTACCCCCAAACTACCAGATACGGAGCCAAAACCCTAATTCCACCGCCGTAACTTTCTGTATCCACGAGATCCCATCTTGGGGCCTTTTCCGGAGCTCCGCCGGAGGGGGTATCGATCACGGAGGGCTTCTACATCAACACCATAGCCTCTCCGATGAAGTGTGAGTAGTTTACTTCAGACCTACGGGTCCATAGTTATTCTAGATGGCTTCTTCTCTCTTTTTGGATCTCAACACAAAGTTCTCCCCCTCTCTTGTGGAGATCTATTCGATATAATCTTATTTTGCGTTGTGTTTGTTGAGACCGATGAATTGTAGGTTTATGATCAAGTTTATCTATGAACAATATTTGAATCTTCTCTGAATTCTTTTATGTGTGATTGGTTATCTTTGCAAGTCTCTTCGAATTATTAGTTTGGTTTGGCCTACTAGATTGATCTTTCTTGCAATGGGAGAAGTGCTTAGCTTTGGGTTCAATCTTGCAGTGTCCTTTCCCAGTGACAGTAGGGGCAGCAAGGCACGTATTGTATTGTTGCCATCGAGGATAACAAGATGGGGTTTATATCATATTGCATGAGTTTATCCCTCTACATCATGTCATCTTGCTTAAAGCGTTAATCTGTTCTCTTGAACTTAATACTCTAGATGCATGCTGGATAGTGGTCGATGTGTGGAGTAATAGTAGTAGATGCAAGCAGGAGTCAGTCTACTTGTCTCGGACATGATGCCTATATACATGATCATACCTAGATATTCTCATAACTATGCTCAATTCTATCAATTGCTCAACAGTAATTTGTTCACCCACCGTAATACTTATGCTCTCGAAAGAAGCCTCTAGTGAAACCTATGGCCCCCGGGTCTATTTTCCATCATATTAATCTTCCAATACTTAGTTATTTCCTTTGCCATTTATTTTACTTGCATCTTTATCATAAAATACCAAAATATTATCTTATCATATCTATCAGATCTCACTCTCGTAGGTGACCGTGAAGGGGTTGACAACCCCTTTATCGCGTTGGCTGCGAGGAGTTTATTTGTTTGTGTAGGTGCGAGGGACTTGTGCGTGGCCTCCTACTGAATTGATACCTTAGTTCTCAAAAACTGAGGGAAATACTTACGCTGCTCTGCTGCATCACCCTTTCCTCTTCAAGGGAAAACCAACGCAGTGCTCAAGAGATAGCAAGAAGGATTTCTGGCGCCGTTGCCGGGGAGTCTACGCAAAAGTCAACATACCAAGTACCCATCACAAACCCTTATCTCCCGCATTACATTATTTGCCATTTGCCTCTCGTTTTCCTCTCCCCCCCCACTTCACCCTTGCCATTTTATCCGCCCTCTCTCTCTCCATCCTCCCTCTCTTTCTCTATTCGCCTCTTTTTGCCCATTTCTTGTTTGCTTGTGTGTCGGATTGCTTGCTTGTCACGATGGCTCAAGACAATACCAAATTGTGTGACTTTACCAATACCAACAACAATGATTTTATTAGCACTCCGATTGCTCCTCTTACCGATGCTGAATCTTGTGAAATTAATGTTGCTTTGCTGAATCTTGTCATGAAAGATCCGTTTTCCGGCCTTCCTAGTGAAGATGCCGCTACCCATCTAAACAACTTTGTTGATCTCTGTGATATGCAAAAGAAGAAAGATGTGGACAATGATATTGTTAAATTGAAGCTATTTCCTTTTTCGCTTAGAGATCGTTCTAAAGCTTGGTTTTCGTCTTTGCCTTAAAATAGTATTGATTCGTGGAATAAGTGCAAAGATGCTTTTATCTGTAAGTATTTTCCTCCCGCTAAGATCATCTCTCTTAGGAACTATATTAGGAATTTTAAGCAACTTGATCATGAACATGTTGCACAAGCTTGGGAGAGGATGAAATTAATGATACGTAATTTCCTACACATGGTTTGAATTTGTGGATGATTATACAAAAATTTTATGCCGGATTGAATTTTGCTTCTAGAAATCTTTTAGATTCGTCCGCGGGAGGCACTTTTATGGAAATCACTTTAGGAGAAGCTACTAAACTCCTAGATAATATTATGGTTAATTATTCTTAATGGCACACTGAAAGATCTACTAATAAGAAAGTGCGTGCGATAGAAGATATTAATGTTTTGAGTGGTAAGATGGATGAACTTATGAAATTATTTGCTAATAAAAGTGTTTCTTCTGATCCTAATGATATGCATTTGTCTACTTTGATTGAGAATAATAATGAATCTTTGGTTGTGAATTTTGTTGGTAGGAATAATTTTGGTAACAACGCGTATAGAGGAAACTTTAATCCTAGGTCGTATCCTAGTAATTCCTCTAATAATTATGGTAATTCCTACAACAATTCTTATGGAAATTTTAATAAGATACCCTCTGATTTTGAATCTAATATTAAAGAATTTATTACCTCACAAAAGAATTTCAATGCTTTGATTGAAGAAAAAATGCTTAAGATTGATGAGTTGGCTAGGAATGTTGATAGAATTTCTCTTGATGTTGATTCTTTGAAGCTTAGATCTATTCCTCCTAAGCATGATATCAATGAGTCTCTTAAAGCCATGAGAATTTCCATTGATGAGTGCAAAGAAAGAACCGCTAGGATGCGTGCTAAGAAAGATTGCTTTATAAAAGCGTGTTCTTCTAGTTGCCATGATAATAAAGATGAAGATCGAAAAGTTATTGATGTGTACCCTATTAAATATTTGTTTTGTAATATGAATCTTGATAATGATGGGACTGAATATGATCCACCTTTACCTAGAAGGCGTTCCAAAAATTTGGAGTCTTTAGATCTTGATGCTAAAATTGTTAAATGTGGGATTGAAGAAGTCAAAACTTTAAATATTAATGAACCCACTATTTTGGATTTCAAGGAATTTAATTATGTTAATTGCTCTTTGATAGATTTTATTCCTTGTTGCAATCCGTGCTAAATTCTCCTCATGCTTATAGTCAAAATAAAGCCTTTACCAAACATATCGTTGATGCTTTGATGCAATCTTATGAAGAAAAACTTGAGTTGGAAGTTTCTATCCCTAGAAAACTTTATGATGAGTGGGAACCTACTATTAAAATTAAGATTAAATATCATGAATGCTATGCTTTGTGTGATTTGGGTGCTAGTGTTTCCACGATTCCAAAGACTTTGTGTGATTTGCTAGGTTTCCGTGATTTTGATGATTGCTCTATGAACTTGCACCTTGCAGATTCCACTATTAAGAAACCTATGGGAAGAATTAATGATGTTCTTATTGTTGCAAATAGGAATTATGTGCCCGTGGATTTTATTGTTCTTGACATAGATTGCAATCCTTCATGTCCTATTATTCTTGGTAGAGCTTTCCTTAGAACGATTGGTGCAATTATTGATATGAATGAAGGAAATATTAGATTCCAATTTCCGTTAAGGAAAGACATGGAACACTTCCCTAGAAAGAAAATTAAATTACCTTATGAATCTATTATGAGAGCCAGTTATGAATTGCCTTCCAAAGATGGCAATACCTAGATCTATCTTCTCTTTTATGCCTAGCTAGGGGCGTTAAACGATAGCGATTGTTGGGAGGCAACCCGATTTTATTTTTATTCCTCGCTTTTTGCTCCTGTTTAGTAATAAATAATTTATCTAGCCTCTGGTTTGGTTGTGTTTTTTTTGTTTAATTAGTGTTTGTGCCAAGTAGAACTGTTGGGAAGACTTGGGGAAAGTCTTTTTAATCTTGCTATAAAAAACAGAAACTTTAGCGCTCACGAGAACTGCTGCCATTTTTATTTGGAAAGTGCTATTTAGTTAATTATTTTTTTCAGATGATTAATAGATAAATTCCTCACTTCCAGAAATTTATTTTATAATTTTTGGGGTTACATATCTTGCATTAGATACAGCAGACTGTTCTGTTTTTGACAGATTCTGTTTTGTGTGTGTTGTTTGCTTATTTTGATGAATCTATGGCTAGTAAAATAGTTTATAAACCATAGAGAAGTTGGAATACAGTAGGTTTAACACCAATATAAATAAATAATGAGTTAATTACAGTACCTTGAAGTGGTGTTTTGTTTTCTTTCGCTAACGGAGCTCACGAGATTTTCTACTTTAAGTTTTGTGTTGTGAAGTTTTCAAGTTTTGGGTAAAGATTTGATGGATTATGGAACAAGGAGTGGCAAGAGCCTAAGCTTGGGGATTACCATGGCACCCCAAGATAATCTAAGGACACCTAAAAGCCAAAGCTTGGGGATGCCTTCCGGGGCATCCCCTCTTTCGTCTACTTCTATTGGTAACTTTACTTGGAGCTATATTTTTATTTACCACATGATATGTGTTTTGCTTGGAGCATCTTGTATTATTTGAGTCTTTATTTGTTAGTTTTCCAGAATCATCCTTGCTGCACACATCTTTTTTTAGAGAGACACTCATGATTCGGAAATTGTTAGAATACTCTATGTGCTTCACTTATATCTTTTGAGTTATATAGTTTTTGCTCTAGTGCTTCACTTATATCTTTTAGAGCACGTTGGTAGATTTGTTTTATAGAAACCATTGTTCTCTCATGCTTCACTTAGATTATTTTGAGAGTCCTACAAAACAGCATGGTAATTTGCTTTAATTATGTTAGGCATTCAAGATTAATAATAAAATTTTCTTATGAGTGTGTTGAATACTATGAGAAGTTTGAAACTTGATAATTGTTTTGAGATATGGAGATGGTGATATTAGAGTCATGCTATTTGAGTAGTTGTGAATTTGAGTAATAATTGTGTTAAAGTTTGTGATTCCCGTAGCATGCACGTATGGTGAACTGTTATGTGATGAAGTCGGAGCATGATTTATTTATTGATTGTCTTCCTTATGAGTGGCAGTCGGGGACAAGCGATGGTCTTTTCCTACCAATC
This sequence comes from Triticum urartu, assembly GCF_003073215.2. Classification (NCBI taxonomy): domain Eukaryota; kingdom Viridiplantae; phylum Streptophyta; class Magnoliopsida; order Poales; family Poaceae; genus Triticum; species Triticum urartu. The sequence goes on from NC_053025.1 coordinate 422,620,407, forward strand.
TATCCCCCTAGGAGCAAGCGTGTAATACTTTTCTTTGATAACTTGTAGATTTTTGCAATAAGTATATGAGTTCTTTATGACTAATGTTGAGTCCATGGATCATACGCACTCTCACCCTTCCACCATTGCTAGCCTCTCTAATATCGCGCACCTTTCGCCGGTATCATACACCCACCATATACCTTCCTCAAAACAGCCACCATACCTACCTATCATGGCATTTCCATAGCCATTCCGAGATATACTTCCATGCAACTTACCACCATTCCATTTACTATGACACGCTCCATCATTGTCATATTGCTTTGCGTGATCATGTAGTTGACATTGTATTCGTGGCAAAGCCACCATTCATAATTCTTTCATACATGTCACTCTTGATTCATTGCATATCCCGGTACACCGTCGAAGGCATTCACACAGAGTCATATTTTGTTCTAAGTATTGAGTTGTAATTGTTGAGTTGTAAGTAAATAAAAAAGTGTGATGATCATCATTTTTAGAGCATTGTCCCAAGTGAGGAAAGGATGATGGACACTATGATTCCCCCACAAGTCGGGATGAGACTCCTTACTAAACAAAAAAAAGAGGCCATAAAAAAGAGAAAAGGCCCAAATAAAAAAATGAGTGAAAAAGAGAGAAGGGACAATGCTACTATCCTTTTACCACACTTGTGCTTCAAAGTAGCACCAAGATCTTCATAGAGAGTCTCATATGTTATCACTTTCATATACTAGTAGGAATTTTTCATTATAGAACTTGGTTTGTATATTCCAATGATGGGCTTCCTTAAAATGCCCTAGGTCTTCGTGAGCAAGCGAGTTGGATGCACACCCACTTAGTTCTTTTTGTTGAGCTTTCATATACTTATAGCTCTAGTGCATCCATTGCATGGCAATCCCTACTCACTCACATTGATATCTATTAATGGGCATCTCCATAGCCCATTGATACGCCTAGTTGATGTGAGACTATCTTCCCTTTTTTTCTCCACAACCACCATTCTATTCCACCTATAGTGTTATGTCCATGGCTCATGCTCATGTATTGCGTGAAGATTGAAAAAGTTTGAGAACACCAAAAGTATGACATAATTGCTTGGCCTGTCATCGGGGTTGTGCATGATTTAAATACTTTGTGTGGTGAAGATGGAGCATAGCGAGACTATATTATTTTTTAGGGATAACTTTCTTTGGCCATGTTATTTTGAAGAAACATAATTGCTTAGTTAGTATGCTTGAAGTATTATTATTTCTATGTCAATATTGAACTTCTGTCTTGAATCTTTCGGATCTGAATATTCATACCACAATTAATAAGAATTACATTGAAATTATGCCAAGTAGCATTCCACATCAAAAATTCTGTTTTTATCATTTACCTACTCGAGGATGAGCAGGAATTAAGCTTGGGGATGCTTGATACGTCTCCAACGTATCTATAATTTTTGATTGTTCCATGCTATATTATATTCTGTTTTGGACATTATTGGGCTTCATTATAGACTTTTATATTATGTTTGGGACTAACCTATTAACCGGAGGCCCAGCCCAGAATTGCTATTTTTTTTGCCTATTTCAGAGTTTCGCAGAAAAAGAATATCAAACGGAGTCCAAATGGAACGAAACCTTCGGGAATGTGATTTTCGGAACGAACATGATCCAGAGGACTTGAACCCTACGTCAAGCAATCAACCAGGAAGGCACGACGTAGGGGGGCGCGCCTACCCCCCAGGCGCACCCTCCACCCTCGTGGGGCCCATGTTGCTCTACCAACGTACTCCTTCCTCCTATATATACCTACGAACCCCCAAACTACCAGATACGGAACCAAAACCCTAATTCCACCGCCGTAACTTTGTGTATCCACGAGATCCCATCTTGGGGCCTTTTCCGGAGCTCCGCCGGAGGGGGTATCGATCACGGAGGGATTCTACATCAACACCATAGCCTCTCCGATGAAGTGTGAGTAGTTCACTTCAGACCTACGGGTCCATAGTTATTACCTAGATGGCTTCTTCTCTGTTTTTGGATCTCAATACAAAGTTCTCCCCCTCTCTTGTGGAGATCTATTCGATGTAATCTTCTTTTGCGGTGTGTTTGTTGAGACCAATAAATTGTGGGTTTATGATCAAGTTTATCTATGAACAATATTTGAATCTTCTCTGAATTCTTTTATGTATGATTGGTTATCTTTGCAAGTCTCTTCGAATTATTAGTTTGGTTTGGCCTACTAGATTGATCTTTCTTGCAATGGGAGAAGTGCTTAGCTTTGGGCTCAATCTTGCGGTGTCCTTTCCCAGTGGCAGTAGGGGCAGCATGGCACGTATTGTATTGTTGCCATCGAGGATAACAAGATGGGGTTTATATCATATTGCATGAGTTTATCCCTCTACATCATGTCATCTTGCTTAAAGCGTTACTCTGTTCTCTTGAACTTAATACTCTAGATGCATGATGGATAGCGGTCGATGTGTGGAGTAATAGTAGTAGATGCAGGCAGGAGTCGGTCTACTTGTCTCGGACGTGGTGCCTATATACATGATCATACCTAGATATTCTCATAACTATGCTCAATTATATCAATTGCTCAACAGTAATTTGTTCACCCACCATAATACTTATGCTCTCGAGAGAAGCCTCTAGTGAAACCTATGGCCCCCAGGTCTATTTTCCATCATATTAATCTTCCAATACTTAGTTATTTCCTTTTCCATTTATTTTACTTGCATCTTTATCATAAAAATACCAAAAATATTATCTTATCATATCTATCAGATCTCACTCTCGTAGGTGACCGTGAAGGGATTGACAACCCCTTTATCGCATTAGTTGCGAGGAGTTTATTTGTTTGTGTAGGTGCAAGGGACTCGTGTGTGGCCTCCTACTGGATTGATACCTTGGTTCTTAAAAACTGAGGGACATACTTATGCTGCTCTGCTGCATCACCCTTTCCTCTTCAAGGGAAAACCAACACAGTGCTCAAGAGGTAGCAGGGGCCGATTGGATCCAAAAGTTTAATGCTATCTTTAGAATTTATTCTTAATACTTTTCTCGTAGTTGCGGATGCTTGCGGGAGGGTTAATCATAAGTAGGAGGTATGTTCAAGTAAGAACAACACCTAAGCACCGGTCCACCCACATATCAAATTATCAAAGTAGCGAACACGAATCGAACCAACATGATGAATGTGACTAGATGAAATTCCCGTGTATCCTCAAGAACGCTTTGCTTATTATAAGAGACCGTTTTGGCCTGTCCTTTGCCTCCAAAGGATTGGGCTACTTTGCTGCACTTTTTTTTTTACTATTATTGTTACTTGCTCGTTACAAATTACCTTGCTATCAAACTACTCCACTACTTACAATTTCAGCACTTGTAGACATTACCTTACTGGAAACTACTTGTCATTTCCTTCTGCTCCTCGTTGGGTTCGACACTCTTACTTATCGAAAAGAGCTACAATTGATCCCCTATACTTATGGGTCATCATAACATGTATCACATCATGTCTTGACCATATCACATCACAACATGCCCTGCAAAAACAAGTTAGACGTCCTCTACTTAGTTGTTGCAAGTTTTACGTGGCTGCTACGGGCTTCTTGCAAGAACCGTTCTTACCTATGTGTCAAAACCACAACGGTGATCTATCAAGTTTGCTATTTTAACCTTCAACACAGACCGGCCGCAGTAAAATTCGATTCAACTAAAGTAGGAGAAACAGACACTCGCCAGCCACCTTTATGCAAAACTAGTTGCATGTCTGTCGGTGGAACCGGTCTCATGAACGTGGTCATGTAAGGTTAGTCCAGGCCGCTTCATCCAACAATACTGCCGAATCAAAATAAGACATTGGTGGTAAGCAGTATGACGATCACCGCCGACAAGTCTTTGTGTTCTACTCGTGCATATCATCTACGCATAGACCTGACTCGGATGCCACTGTGGGGAAACGTAGCATGCGTTCAAAAAAAATCCTACACTCATGCAAGATCTATCTAGGAGATTCATAGCAATGAGAGGGGGAGAGTGTGTCCACGTACCCTTGTATACCGAAAGCAGAAGCGTTTTGACAACATAGTTGATCTAGTCGAACTTTTTCTAGATCCGACCGATCAAGCACCGAACGTACGACACCTTCGAGTTCTGCACATGTTCAGCTCGATGATGTAACTGGTGCTCTTGATCCAATAAAGGATTCAAGGAAGAAGATGAGTTCCGTCAGCAGGACGATGTGGTGACGGTGATGGTGAAGTGATCCGCGCAGGGCTTCACCTAAGCACTACGAAGATATGACCAGAGGCGTAAACTATGGAGGGGGATGCCGCACACGGTTAACAATTGTTGGTGTGTGTTAACATATATATATATATATATATATATATATATATATATATATATATATATTCGCGCTATTTGTCATCCTGGGTGAGGAATAGTTATTCTTCACCCCCTTCTATTTTATCATGAATGCACCGTAATTTTACGTTCCGTAAGTTTTGTCTTATTTTCGACGTAAAAAGAGACCGTAAGAAAATATATAATCGTTGTAAAAAATATTTTATGTTATGTAAAATTACGAACATAAAATCATAGTGTAAAATACACATAAATTGCAAATTTTCTTGTCTTATGACCTATATTTTTATTTTCTTATGCCAAATTTTACGTAGTGAATCAATAAGAATATAACTATTTGAATTCCAAACGTAATTTAATTACAAAATGATCGTAATATTACCTCCGGTGAAGAATAACTTATTTTGCACCCTAGGTGATAAATAGTAACACTATATATATAAACACTATTCTGATCACGAGATCAAAATAATATTCTGATCACAACATGAACTTCCCGAGTAACGCGCCTGACCTTCCCCGAGTACTAGGTTGAACTTCAGTTAAAAGGTGTCCAAATGGGGCTTGCGATATACCGTTGGATAACTATAGACATCAGTATCATGACCCAAGTTAAAATTTTGGCAAAATGTAAGCGGTTTAAGAGCAGTTTTGAAAACCGTTTTTTCTTCATACAAAAAACGTGAATCGTATTTTCGATCGCGTTTTTAAACCGTTTATCGGAATGAGGCAAATAATATGGCGTTGGAAAGCTGCTGCAAAACCGCTCCTTCCACATGTTGAAAGTTTTCTCTAATTCCCTAAGGTTAAAGAGTAATTCGGAAAATCGTAAAATTTCGTAAACCGAACACCCGAGTTCGTATTTTTGACGTCATTTCTAAACGGCTAATCCAATCGAGGAAAATAATATGGCGTTGGAAAGCTTATGAAAATGCGCTACTTTTTTATGTTGAAAGTTTTTTCTAATTTTGAATAGTTTAAAAATAATTTAGAAAATGGTACAAGTTCCACCGAGTTCGTATTTTTGAGCTAATTTTTTAACCGTACGTCCAAATGCAACAAATGATATGGCGTTGGAAAGCTTGAAGAAATGCGAAACTTTTTTGTATATATTGTTTCTCCTAATTCACTATGGTTTTATGTCAGTTTTGAAAATGGTTAAAACGTATTTTTGCCGTAATTTCTACAAACTTTATCGGAATGGGGCAAATAATACACCGCTGAAAAGCTACGGAAAATGCGAAACTTTTTCATGTTGATGGTTTTCTCTGATTCCTAGCCGTTTTCAAGTAATTTCAAAAACGGCGGGATCATGCGTTCTACCTTTATCGCGAAACAGATTCTTCGAAAATGCACCGTGTGAAGAACCTGGAGTTCTCGGCGCGTGTACCTGAACTTCACTTTGTTTTTCACGTGATTTTTTTGCTCGTGGGTCTCCATCCACTGCTCGTAACTCTCCATCCATTCACCGGAATTGAGCAGGTGATATACGGATGGAAAGCTGCTGTAAGCACGCAAGTTTCTCATATTGATCATCTTTTCATACTCGCGACGACTTTAAATGTTTTTAATCTAAAATTCATTCAGCGTAGTAGTTGAACTTTCAGCTGTTTTCACGTTGAACTTTTGTGACGTATTTTCGTTTGTAATTTTCTCATCCATTCGTTAGTGTTACACAAATAATATTCCTTTTGTACAACATCTCTCACAATAATTTTTTTTAACTTTCTTCGATCGAGGACTTGAACTTATAACAACAAAAAAAATTAGTATTTGCTTTTTTATTCTTTTTAATACCAAATGCACATTATGTTGTACGTGGACTTCTCGCAGTTATCAATCCGAATTTCTCTCGGTTACGTGAAAATATTTTGTTTTTTATGAATATTAATCTGAATTTCCTAAAAAAAATATGAATTTTTGCGCTCTATTTTTCAAAGTTGAACTTCTTGTTATTTTATTTTTTAACTTATTATTTTCATTGTTTAATAACAAGGAAAATCTGAGTTTTCTATAATCCTCGAACTTCTCCATCATTTTAATATGGACTTCCTGGTTTTATTTTCTTAATATTTTTTATGAAATTTTGAAGCGATGTATTATTAAAAGTTGAACTTGTTATTTAATTTTTGAACTTCTTGTTTTCACTGTTCAGATAAAGAGCATATTTGTGTCTCTTTTTTGTTTTCTAATTTTTTGAACTTCGCAATTTATTAATTTTGAACTTCCAAAGTACATTTTTTTGGGTGAGACATGTTTTCTTCTTGGTATATAAACAATGAATTATTTTGCTATTTAATTTGAACTTCTTCGTTTTCTTCATGTAGTAACGGGAAAAATATCTGAGTTTTTTTGTAAAAGTTGAACAGTCCGAACTTCTCATTCTCTTGTTTTTGAACTTCATTTCTTTTAAAAACAGGGACTATATGCGAACAAAATGCTCTTTATCCAGGAACAACAAGGTACTTCGCATAGGAATAAAAATATATTCACACTGGGGACATAATGTTCTTAGTCCGGGAATAAAAAATTACTTCACATACAAACACAAGTATATTCACCCAAGGAACAAATGGCGTTACACTTTCTACTTTCCTAAAAAAAATTGAACTCCTCGGATGTCCGCCTTCGAACTATCGCACACGATAAAGTGGAACTTCTCGACCATATTGTTTTTGTCTACTCTATAATGCTTCCGAATGTTTTTGTAGTTAACTGCAGCCATGCTATGACCTCTGCCTACAACATCTATGTTAGACTAACACCGTTGAATTGGAATATACACTGAAATTGGTTCCAACGTAGGTAATCCTATCTAGTATTTCTCAGCTTTGCACACATTGTACTGATGTACATGGAGCACTGAATAGGGCTGGTTTTTTCAGTGATTTTTTACAGAAATACATGTAGTTTCTCTGTCTTAGCAGGAGCACATTTTTGTCTCAAAAAAAGCAGGAGTACATATGAGTGCAGAATTGGAATGTATACACATGTGTATGCATCTCCTCACATCACGACTTACCCACGCCTATGGCATTATTTCTGCCACAATTTTCTTTTCTAATCCCTCACACAATTCCTGTCTTCATCTGAACACACAAGCACTAGCTCCACCGAAATCAAATGGGCATCTAAGAGCGCCATTCCGACTCCTAAGAGAGCCTAATTTTGTGCCATCGCCCATTTTAAACCAGATTGCACATCCGTCCAGGAAACATCTCCGTGCCTCCTATAAACAGAGGCATTGAAACATTTTGTAGATAAACATGGAAGAAAACCCCTTTTCCCATTTTCTGAAGGACCTGTGAAACTGAAACCAATGGAAAACATCAGTTTTTTGCACCTGCACATATAGCTGAAATTCAGACATCAAAATTACTTAGAAACAATATAGAACTAGATAGGGGGAGGAATCAACGCTTGATCTACATACAGTATAATAGCATTGGAACAAGATGGTCAGTACAGGCGTGCGTTTGAGGAATGAAAAGTTTAGAGCACAGCACAGAGGCATATCCTCGAGCACCTTGTGTTCACTGCAGGCGTTTGCCTGTTCATGGATCTTCAGCTAGCCAACAACTTGAACTTCAAATCTTATCCAAACACCACTTTTGGAATTTTCACAAAGTAAACCTTTGTTAGTTCACCCAGAGATTCCAGCAAACACAGAACATGTGCTGCGAAAATCCTCTTTCAGATTTTCAATTCTCACCATGCATTTCTAGCCACAGGCAGCTGTGTTGTCGCTGCCATTATTACTTGACCTGCCATGACAATTTTACTCGACCTGCCATTGATGCTCTACAGCCATGCGGATGGTGAACAACAGTAGCATCAGCGACAGTAGGACTCATTGGTCGACAAGCTCACCGGAGTTGTGCTCGGCTGATGGAAGAGGGAAGAAGAGGATGGAGGCTGTCGACGACGCGCCGTGCTCGAGGGCGAAGGAGCTCGCCGAAGCAGCACCGCTCCCACACGTGAGCATCCGGCGGGTTGCGACTGTTGGAGGCTGCTGGAGATGGCCGTGCTCAAGGAAGGAGTTGCTGGAGCAGCACCACCTCCCCACATGAGCTAGTGGTGGACTGCAGCGGCAGCTAGTGGCGGACTTAGAACGGGAACCTTGAGAACATAAAATTGCAAGAAGAAAAAAGATCATTTTTTTCCTTTTTGCACAAACAACTGTATGAAGAATCATCACATTTGAACAAAGGTCATTTGACCACAAGAATCACAATAATTAGGTGTTGTTGCAACTGTTGCTACACGAACACTCAGAGGGAAGCTGAGAGAGAGAGTAGCACATGTATAGAGAGCAGCAGCCTGTAGTTAGAGAAAGAAGCCACAATAATAGAAAGAGAGCAGCAACAGCGCCGCACCATTAGCATTTACTAATAGAGAACAACATCACACGGGAGCACTAGTTGAGAGAAGGAACGCTCCACAACATCCACATTCAAGAAGCAACAACAACATGGTAGGCATCAGAAGTGGGTCGTTCACCAGCCAGATGACGGGCAGGTCGCACAGAGCAAAAGTAGCAGCAACCGCAACATCTTCAATTCATTTCAAGAAAAAAGAAACCATCACGAAAGCAGCAGGGATTTGAACCATTGTGATTTCTCTATAACAAAACTAATGCATCAACTACCTTCTCCTACAACTAACATCCACATCACTGAATATAGGCAAACAAGGAACCGAAACTAAAAAAAGATGCGAACTGAAGTTGTTAGACAGGACGGCACGGCCAGGTTTCTACTCCAGTGTGCAATGCAGTTTTTTCATCCAAGAGCGGAGGATGTTATAGCAGAAGGAAGAAGTTCAACACATGGGCAGAGAGAAGGTCATTTTTGGTCGAAGATGACGGTGGGGAAGAGGTTGGCCAGAGATGCGTGAGGGGGAAGAAGAAACTCGAGTGGCGGCTCTGCCTCCCCTACTCCCATAGGATGCGGAGTAACAGGAGCTGCGTGTCGAGGCAGCGGCGTGATGGAGGGGGCCGCGCCGGGGAGCACGATGGCGGGATCACCACTGCCATGCAGAGGGACCTCGAGGCCATGAGAACAACTCCCTGCGCCAATGGCTGGACGCCAGAAGATGCGCCGGAGACCGTGGGATCCGCCCTGGCATCGCGGCCATCACCGAAGAAGGATCGATCCGGGGGCCAATAGTGAGGGAGAAGGCTCGCCGGCATGGCAGAGGAGGGGCGCTGGTTGTGCGGAAGGAGGCGCGCCGACCACTAGGAAGGAGGGGAGCTGGCGGATCCTGGGGAGTAGGCGTCGTGGTGGCCGGATATGGGGAAAGGAAGCAGCGTAGCAGCCGGATCCAGGGGCGCAGGGGGCGCGCTGGCCGGATCTGCGGGCGGAGGCTGCGCGGCGGCCTGTTCCAGGGGCGGAGGCTCCGCGGCAGCTGGTTTCAGGGGCTGGGGCGGTCCACGCGCGTGGCGGAAGAAGGTGCCCGCGGGGGAGGGGGCGGCGGCGTGGCGGCGACACATCGGAAGGAGGCGGGAGCGGGGGCGGCGCACCGGGAGGAGGCCGCGGCAGGATCGAGGGATGGCCGTGGGGTGGATGGTGGGAAGGTCGTGGGGAGGAGGTGGGCAGGTGGGTTGGGCCGTCGGGGGAGTTGTGGGTGCGGGCTGTTTTTTTAGTTCGGGAACACCTAATCAGGCTCTATATAGGGTTTTGTGATCCAAATAACTATTCTAATCCCAGGATTAGAATAGTGTTGTCCTATATATATATATATATATAGGTTTGAGGGGAGGAGAGGCAGTCAAGGGGCCGCCCCAAGTAGAAGAAATCCTACTTGGGGTCCTCCCAATTCGGCCTCCCCCTTTCCATGTATGCATGAAGAGGAAGAAAAGAGGGGGTGAGGGAAGGAAGTGGGAATCCTAATCCACACTTTCCTTACCCTTCCCCCTTTGCCTTCTTCCCCTCCTATAGCCTTATAGGGCAAGGTGCTGGTGTGTTCCTTCACAAGGCACCTTCCGGTGACCCGATAAGTACCTGATACCCTCCGGAACACTTCCGATGTACGAATACAATCGTCCTATATATCAATCTTTACCTCTCGACCATTTCGAGACTCCTCGTCATGTCCGTGATCTCATCCAGGACTCCGAACATTATTCGGTCACCAAATCACATAACTCATGTTGGGGAACGTAGCAGAATTTAAAATTTTCTACGCATCACCAAGATCAATCTATGGAGTTATCTAGCAACGAGGGAAAGGGGAGTGCATCTACATACCCTTGTAGATCGCGAGCGGAAGCGTTCAAGAGAACGGGGTTGATGGAGTCGTACTCGTCATGATCCAAATCACCGATGACCTAGCGCCGAACGGACGGCACCTCCGCGTTCAACACACGTACGATTGGGAAGACGTATCCTCCTTCTTGATCCAGCAAGGGGGGAGGAGAGGTTGATGGAGATCCAGCAGCACGACGGCGTGGTGGTGGAAGCAGCGGTGATCTCGGCAGGGCTTCGCCAAGCTCAGCGAGAGGGAGAGGTGTCACGGAATGGAGAGGGAGGCGCCAGGGGCTAGGGTGCGCAGCCCTCCCTCCCCCCTCTTTATATGGGGGTCCAGGGGGGCGCCGGCCCCTCTAGATCCCATCTAGATGGAGGGCGGCGGCCAAGGGGGTGGCTTGCCCCCCAAGCCAAGTGGGGCGCCCCCCACCCCTAGGGTTTCCAACCCTAGGCGCAGGGGGAGGCCCAAGGGGGGGGGGCACCAGCCCATCAGGGGCTGGTTCCCCTCCCACTTCAGCCCATGGGGCCCTCTCGGATAGGTGGCCCCACCCGGTGGACCCCCGAGACCCTTCCGGTGGTCCCGGTACAATACCGGTGACCCCCAAAACTTTCCCAGTGGCCGAAACTGTACTTCCTATATATAATTCTTCAACTCCGGACCATTCCGGAACTCCTCGTGACGTCCGGGATCTCATCCGGGACTCCGAACAACTTTCGGGTTACCGCATACTAATATCTCTTCAACCCTAGCGTCACCGAACCTTAAGTGTGTAGACCCTACGGGTTCGGGAGACACGTAGACATGACCGAGACGACTCTCCGGTCAATAACCAACAGCGGGATCTGGATACCCATGTTGGCTCCCACATGTTCCACGATGATCTCATCAGATGAACCACGATGTTGAGGATTCAATCAATCCCGTATACAATTCCCTTTGTCAATCGGTACGTTACTCGCCCGAGACTCGATCGTCGGTATCCCAATACCTCGTTCAATCTCGTTACCGGCAAGTCACTTTACTCGTACCGTAATGCATGATCCCGTGATCAACCACTTGGTCAAATTGAGCTCATTATGATGATGCATTACCGAGTGGGCCCAGAGATACCTCTCCGTCATACGGAGTGACAAATCCCAGTCTCGATTCGTGCCAACCCAACAGACACTTTCGGAGATACCCGTAGTGCACCTTTATAGTCACTCAGTTACGTTGTGACGTTTGGCACACCCAAAGCACTCCTACGGTATCCGGGAGTTGCACAATCTCATGGTCTAAGGAAATGATACTTGACATTCGGAAAAGCTCTAGCAAACGAACTACACGATCTTTGAGCTATGCTTAGGATTGGGTCTTGTCCATCACGTCATTCTCCTAATGATGTGATCCCGTTATCAATGACATCTAATGTCCATAGTCAGGAAACCATGACTATCTTTTGATCAACGAGCTAGTCAACTAGAGGCTCACTAGGGACGTGTTGTGGTCTATGTATTTACACATGTATTACGATTTCAACACAATTATAGCATGAACAATAGACAATTATCATGAACAAGGAAATATAATAATAACCATTTTATTATTGCCTCTAGGGCATATTTCCAACAGTCTCCCACTTGCACTAGAGTCAATAATCTAGTTACATTGTGATGAATCGAACACCCATAGAGTTCTGGTGTTGATCATGTTTTGCTCTAGGGAGAGGTTTAGTCAACGGATCTGCCACATTCAGGTCCGTATGTACTTTACAAATATCTATGTCTCCATTTTGAACACTTTCACGAATGGAGTTGAAGCGACGCTTGATATGCCTGGTCTTCCTGTGAAACCTGGGCTCCTTGGCAAGGGCAATAGCTCTAGTGTTGTCACAGAAGAGAGTCATCGGGCCCGACGCATTGGGAATGACTCTTAGGTCGGTAATGAACTCCTTCACCCATATTGCTTCTTGTGCTGCCTCCGAGGCTGCCATGTACTCCGCTTCACATGTAGATCCCGCCACAACGCTTTGCTTGCAACTGCACCAGCTTACTGCCCCACCATTCAAAATATACACGTATCCGGTTTGTGACTTAGAGTCATCCAGATCTGTGTCGAAGCTAGCATCGACGTAACCCTTTACGACGAGCTCTTCGTCACCTCCATAAACGAGAAACACATCCTTAGTCCTCTTCAGGTACTTCAGGATATTCTTGACCGCTGTCCAGTGTTCCATGCCGGGATTACTTTGGTACCTTCCCACCAAACTTATTGCAAGGTTTACATCAGGTCTGGTACACAGCATGGCATACATAATAGACCCTATGGCCGAGGCATAGGGGACGACACTCATCTTTTCTCTATCTTCTGCCGTGGTCGGGCATTGAGCCGTGCTCAATTGCATACCTTGCAATACAGGCAAGAACCCCTTCTTGGACTGATCCATATTGAACTTCTTTAATATCTTGTCAAGGTACGTACTTTGTGAAAGACCAATGAGGCGTCTCGATCTATCTCTATAGATTTTGATGGCTAATATATAAGCAACTTCTCCAAGGTCCTTCATTGAAAAACACTTGTTCAAGTAGGCCTTTATGCTTTCCAAGAATTCTATATCATTTCCCATCAACAGTATGTCATCCACATATAATATGAGAAATGCTACGGAGCTCCCACTCACTTTCTTGTAAACACAGGCTTCTCCATAAGTCTATGTAAACCCAAACGCTTTGATCATCTCGTCAAATTGAATGTTCCAACTCCGAGATGCTTGCACCAGCCCATAGATTGAGCGTTGGAGCTTGCACACCTTGTTAGCATTCTTAGGATCGACAAAACCTACCGGCTGCATCATATACAATTCTTCCTTGAGAAAGCCGTTAAGGAATGCCGTTTGGACGTCCATTTGTCATATCTCATAATCATAGAATGCGGCAATTGCTAACATGATTCGGACGGACTTTAGCTTCGCTACGGGTGAGAAAGTCTCATCGTAGTCAACCCCTTGAACTTGTCGATAACCCTTAGCGACGAGTTGAGCCTTGTAGATGGTCACATTACCATCTGTGTCTATTTTCTTTTTAAAGATCCATTTATTTTCTATGGCTCGCCGATCATCGGGCAAGTCAGTCAAAGTCCATACTTCATTTTCATACATGGATCCTATCTCGGATTTCATGGCTTCTAGCCATTTGTTGGAATCTGGGCCCACCATCGCTTCCTCATAGTTCGAAGGTTCACCGTTGTCCAACAACATGATTTCCAAGATAGGGTTGCCGTACCACTCTGGTGCGGAACGTGTCCTTGTGGACCTACGAAGTTCAGTAGCAACTTGATCTAAAGTTTCATGATCATCATCATTAACTTCCTCTCTAGTCGGTGCAGGCACCTCAGTAACATTTTCCTAAGTTGCGCCACTTTCCGGTTCAAGAGGTAATACTTCATCAAGTTCTACTTTCCTCCCACTTACTTCTTTCGAGAGAAACTCTTTTTCTAGAAAGGATCCATTCTTGGCAACAAAGATCTTGCCTTCGGATCTGAGGTAGAAGGTATACCCAATAGTTTCTTTAGGGTATCCTATGAAGACGCATTTTTCTGACTTGGGTTCGAGCTTTTCAGGTTGAAGTTTCTTGACATAAGCATCGCATCCCCAAACTTTTAGAAACAACAGCTTAGGTTTCTTCCCAAACCATAATTCATACGGTGTCGTCTCAACGGATTTCGACGGAGCCCTATTTAAAGTGAATGCGGCAGTCTCTAAAGCATAGCCCCAAAATGATAGCGGTAGATCGGTAAGAGACACCATAGATCGCACCATATCCAATAGAGTGCGATTACGACATTCGGACACACCATTACGCTGAGGTGTTCCAGGCGGCGTGAGTTGTGAAACTATTCCACATTTCCTTAAGTGTGTGCCAAATTCGTGACTCAAGTATTCTCCCCACGATCTGATCGCAAGAACTTGATTTTCCTGTCACATTGATTCTCAACCTCACTCTGAAATTCCTTGAACTTTTCAAAGGTCTCGGACTTGTGTTTAATTAAGTAGACATACCCATATCTACTCAAGTCATCAGTGAGGGTGAGAACATAACGATAGCCACCGCGAGCCTCAACACTCATTGGACCGCACACATCAGTATGTATGATTTCCAATAAGTTGGTTGCTCGCTCCATTATTCCTGAGAACGGAGTCTTGGTCATTTTACCCATGAGGCATGGTTCGCACGTGTCAAATCATTCGTAATCAAGAGACTCCAAAAGTCCATCTGCATGGAGCTTCTTCATGCGTTTGACACCTATGTGACCAAGGCGGCAGTGCCACAAGTATGTGGGACTATCATTATCAACCTTACATCTTTTGGTATTCACACTATGAATATGTGTAACATTACGCTCGAGATTCATTAAGAATAAACCATTCACCAGCGGGGCATGACCATAAAAGATATCTCTCATATAAATAGAACAACCATTATTCTCGGATTTAAATGAGTAGCCATCTCGAATTAAACGAGATCCTGATACAATGTTCATGCTCAAAGCTGGCACTAAATAACAATTATTGAGGTTTAAAACTAATCCCGTAGGTAAATGTAGAGGTAGCATGCCGACGGCGATCACATAGACCTTGGAACCATTCCCGACGCGCATCGTCACCTCGTCCTTCGCCAATCTCCGCTTATTCCACAGCTCCTTTAGTGTTGCCGGCCTTCTTGTCCGCTAAGTATTTGGGGCAGTTCTGCTTTCAGTGACCACTTCCCTTGCAATAAAAACACTCAGTCTCGGGCTTGGGTCCATTCTTTGGCTTCTTCCCGGCAGCTTGCTTACCGGGCGCGGCAACCCCCTTGCCGTCCTTCTTAAAGTTCTTCTTACCCTTGCCTTCCTTAAACTTAGTGGTTTTATTCACCATCAACACTTGATGTTCCTTTTTGATCTCCACCTCCGTTGATTTCAGCATTGAATATACCTCAGGAATGATCTTTTCCATCCCGTGCATATTGAAGTTCATCACAAAGCTCTTGTAGCTCGGTGGAAGCGACTGAAGGATTCTGTCAATGAACGCGTCATCCGGAAGATTAACTCCCAGCTGAGTCAAGCGGTTATGCAACCCAGACATTTTGAGTATGTGCTCACTGACAGAACTATTTTCCTCCATCTTACAACTGAAGAACTTGTCGGAGACTTCATATCTCTCGACCCGGGCATGAGCTTGGAAAACCATTTTCAGCTCTTTGAACATCTCATATGCTTCGTGTTGCTCAAAACGCTTTTGGAGCCCCGGTTCTAAGCTGTAAAGCATGCCGCACTGAACGAGGGAGTAATCATCAACACGTGACTGCCAAGCGTTCATAACGTCTTGGTTCTCTGGGATGGGTGCATCACCTAGCGGTGCTTCTAGGACATAATCTTTGTTGGCAGCTATGAGGATGATCCTCAGGTTCCGGACCCAGTCCGTATAGTTGCTGCCATCATCTTTCACCTTGGTTTTCTCTAGGAACGCGTTGAAGTTGAGGGCAACATTAGCGTGGGCCATTTGATCTACAAGACATATTGTAAAGATTTTAGACTAAGTTCATGATAATTAAGTTCATCTAATCAAATTATTCAATGAGCTCCCACTCAGATAGACATCCCTCTAGTCATCCAAGTGAAACATGATCCGAGTCAACTAGGCCGTGTCCGATCATCACGTGAGACGGACTAGTCAACATCGGTGAACATCTTCATGTTGATCGTATCTTCTATACGACTCATGCTCGACCTTTTGGTCTTCCGTGTTCCGAGGCCATGTCTGTACATGCTAGGCTCGTCAAGTCAACCTAAGTGTATTGCGTGTGTAAATCTGGCTTACACCCGTTGTATTCGAACGTTAGAATCTATCACACCCGATCATCACGTGGTGCTTCGAAACAACGAACCTTCGCAACGGTGCACAGTTAGGGGGAACACTTTCTTGAAATTATTACGAGGGATCATCTTATTTAACCTACCGTCGTTCTAAGCAAATAAGATGTAAAACATGATAAACATCACATGCAATCAAATAGTGACATGATATGGCCAATATCATTTTGCTCCTTATGATCTCCATCTTCGGGGCGCCATGATCATCGTCGTCACCGGCATGACACCATGATCTCCATCATCGTGTCTTCATGAAGTTGTCTCGTCATCTATTACTTCTACTACTATGGTTAACGGTTTAGCAATAAAGTAAAGTAATTACATGACGTTTATGTTGACACGCAGGTCATAAATAAATTAAGACAACTCCTATGGCTCCTGCCGGTTGTCATACTCATCGACATGCAAGTCGTGATTCCTATTACAAGAACATGATCAATCTAATACATCACATATATCATTCATCACATCCTTTTGGCCATATCACATCACATCGCACATTCTGCAAAAACAAGTTAGACGTCCTCTAATTGTTGTTGCAAGTTTTTACATGGCTGCTATAGGTTTCTAGCAAGAACGTTTCTTACCTACGCCAAAACCACAATGTGATATGCCAATTTCTATTTACCCTTCATAAGGATCCTTTTCATCGAATCCGATCCGACTAAAGTGGGAGAGGCAGACACCCGCTAGCCACCTTATGCAACTAGTGCATGTCAGTCGGTGGAACTAGTCTCACGTAAGCGTACGTGTAAGGTCGGTCCGGGCCGCTTCATCCCACGATGCCGCCGAATCAAGATAAGACTAGCAACGGCAAGTAAATTGACAATATCGACGCCCACAACTGCTTTGTGTTCTACTCGTGCATAGAAACTACGCATAGACCTAGCTCATGATGCCACTGTTGGGGAACGTAGCAGAATTTAAAATTTTCTATGCATCACCAAGATCAATCTATGGAGTTATCTAGCAATGAGGGAAAGGGGAGTGCATCTACATACCCTTGTAGATCGCGAGCGGAAGCGTTCAAGAGAATGGGGTTGATGGAGTCGTACTCGTCGTGATCCAAATCACCGATGACCTAGCGCTGAACGGACGGCACCACCACGTTCAACACACGTACGGTTGGGAAGACGTCTCCTCCTTCTTGATCCAGCAAGGGGGAAGGAGAGGTTGATGGAGATCCAGCAGCACGACGGCGTGGTGGTGGAAGCAGTGGTGATCTCGGCAGGGTTTCGCCAAGCTCAGCGAGAGGGAGAGGTGTCACGGAAGGGAGAGGGAGGCGCCAGGGCCTAGGGTGCGTAGCCCTCCCTCCCCCCTCTTTATATAGGGGTCCAGGGGGCGCCGGCCCCTCTAGATCCCATCTAGATGGGGGGCGGCGGCCAAGGGGGGTGGCTTGCCCCCCAAGCCAAGTGGGGCGCCCCCCACCCCTAGGGTTTCCAACCCTAGGCGCAGGGGGAGGCCCAAGGGGGGCGCACCAGCCCATCAGGGGCTGGTTCCCCTCCCACTTCAGCCCATGGGGCCCTCCGGGATAGGTGGCCCCACCCGGTGGACCCCCGGGACCCTTCCGGTGGTCCTGGTACAATACCGGTGACCCCCGAAACTTTCCCGGTGGCCGAAACTGGACTTCCTATATATAATTCTTCACCTCCGGACCATTCCAGAACTCCTTGTGACGTCCGGGATCTCATCTGGGACTCCGAAAAACTTTCGGGTTACCGCATACTAATATCTCTTCAACCCTAGCGTCACCGAACCTTAAGTGTGTAGACCCTACGGGTTCGGAAGACACGTAGACATGACCGAGACGACTCTCCGGTCAATAACCAACAGCGGGATCTAGATACCCATGTTGGCTCCCACATGTTCCACGATGATCTCATCGGATGAACCATGATGTCGAGGATTCAATCAATCCCGTATACAATTCCCTTTGTCAATCGGTACGTTACTCGCCCGAGACTCGATCGTCGGTATCTCAATACCTCGTTCAATCTCGTTACCGGCAAGTCACTTTACTCGTACCGTAATGCATGATCCCGTGATCAACCACTTGGTCAAATTGAGCTCATTATGATGATGCATTACCGAGTGGGCCCAGAGATACCTCTCCGTCATACGGAGTGACAAATCCCAGTCTCGATTCGTGCCAACCCAACAGACACTTTCGGAGATACCCGTAGTGCACCTTTATAGTCACTCAGTTACGTTGTGACGTTTGGCACACCCAAAGCACTCCTACGGTATCCGGGAGTTGCACAATCTCATGGTCTAAGGAAATGATACTTGACATTCGGAAAAGCTCTAGCAAACGAACTACACGATCTTTGAGCTATGCTTAGGATTGGGTCTTGTCCATCACGTCATTATCCTAATGATGTGATCCCGTTATCAATGACATCTAATGTCCATAGTCAGGAAACCATGACTATCTTTTGATCAATGAGCTAGTCAACTAGAGGCTCACTAGGGACGTGTTGTGGTCTATGTATTTACACATGTATTACGATTTCCGGATAACACAATTATAGCATGAACAATAGACAATTATCATGAACAAGGAAATATAATAATAACCATTTTATTATTGCCTCTAGGGCATATTTCCAACAACTCATATAATACAAAATCGTCATCGAATGTTAAGCGTGAGGACCCTACGGGTTCAAGAACTATGTAGACATGACCGAGTCACCTCTCCGGTCAATAACCAATAGCGGAACCTAGATGCTTATATTGGCTCCTACATATTCTACGAAGATCTTTATCAGTCGAACCGTTATGAAAACATACGTTGTTTCCTTTGTCATTGGTATGTTACTTTCCCGAGATTCGATCATCGGTATCCACATACCTAGTTCAATCTCATTACCGGCAAGTCTCTTTACTCGTTCCGTAATACGTCATCTTGTAACTAACTCATTAGTCACTTTGCTTGCAAGGCTTCTTATGATGTGCCTTACCGAGAGGGCCCAGAGATACCTCTCCGATACTCGGAGTGACAAATCCTAATCTCGATCTATGCCAACCCAACAAACACCTTCGGAGATACCTATAGAGCATATTTATAATCACTCAGTTATGTTGTGACGTTTGATAACACACAAGGTATTCCTCCGGTACCCCGGAGTTGCATAATCTCATAGTCGAAGGAATATGTATTTGACATGAAGAAAGCAATAGCAATAAAACTGAACGATTAATATGCTAAGCTAGCTGATGGGTCTTGTCCATCACATCATTCTCCTAATGATGTGATCCCGTTCATCAAATGACAACACATGTCTATGGTTAGGAAACTTAACCATCTATGATTAATGAGCTAGTCTAATAGGGGCTTACTAGGGACATGGTGTTTTGTCTATGTATCCACACATGTATCAATTTTTCGGTTAATACAATTCTAGCATGAATAATAAATATTTATCATGATATAAGGAAATATAAAACAACAACTTTATTCTTGCCTCTAGGGCATATTTCCTTCATTTACCACCGAGTGAACTGAACTCGATGTGTGGGCCTCCACAATATTTGTGAGAAAATAGCCGTCACTTGGTGGACCCCCACCTTCCCTGACGAGGTGGCACCTGGATGTGTGGCTCCATCGTGTGGTTAATTGACTTGTGCGCTCGGGATGATGAAACATTTGGGTATTTTGAAATATTTAGTTATTAGCGATAAAACTTTGAAATTTTCATCTTACATTGTTTTCGAATTTCGTTACAAATCCAAAGTTAGATTTTTAAGCATGACAAATCTGACGCTTGGGATGGCAAATTATGTTGTCCCGAGTATAACAATTTTCTTCGGCGTTTTTTCTTCGGACTTGCCATGGTGGCCGAAGTAAATTGACATACCCAGTGACAATTTATTTTGTCATTCTAGGTGTCAGATTTGCCATGTTTAATAATCTGACATTTGATTGTTAACATTTTTTATTACATGGTGAGGTTAAAACGAAAAATAAAACTATTTTATCATACCTTAATCACGCCTTCCCGAATGGTAGATTTCCGGTCATGGGAAATGTAAGAAAACATGTTTTCAGACTAAAATCATGCTTTTGTGACTCAAGCGAAAGATGAAAATGGAACAGGGAAAAGGCATCGTATAAAAACAATTCCTTATTTAACACTATCTTAAATTTCGTTTCCTTATTTAACACTGGAAAACTCTTTTTCCCTATTTGACAACGAGTCTAAAATTTTATGCCTTTTATAACACTTTCGTCCATGTTAAGCCTAAATGATACTTGAAAAGACCTTTTTGCCCCCCATATGATATATGTGTGTGTGAGGCAGTAGCATATGCACAACATCAATGGAGCAAATAGCGCACACACACGCATCAGCAGTAGCAAACACGCAGCAGCACATATGCACACGCACACACACTGTAGCACGCAGGCATGCATCAATGCAGCATCACACGTGCACAGCAGCACCCACGCAGCAGCAGCACACAAACACGCACGTACGCGCGACAGCCGGTACACGATACCCGAACAAGTATTTCATTGATCCCATTGTAAGAGCACATAGAGCTAGCTTGCCTGGGTACTGTGGGTATTTAAATATGTATATGTCCATGCAGCAGCCGGTACACAAATACCTGAACAAATATACATACATGGCTATGTGTATTGTGTACGTGCAGCACAGACGTGTGGGTATTCAAAAGTGTATGCGTACACCGGCTAGAGTCATAAACCACGTACATGCTACTACCGTGTGCATGGCCTTCGATGCATGCGTGCAATTGTACGTGGGCAATTTTGCCATGCATCACGTACAAAGCTAATGATAGACCATCTAATATATGCATCTACTATATCATGTATCTATATGTACATATATTCTCCCGTGAAGACCGTGCACTAAAAAAACTTAGACATTAAAAATAGATTATGTGAGCTCCATATGAAAATCCAATAAATAATAATATAATAATTATTAATAAAGATGATAAAAAAATCATCGAACAGCACGCGGGCACAAACATACCACATGAGAGGCAAAATGGTATTTTCAAGTGTCATTTAGGCTTAAAATGGACAAAAGTGTCATAAAAGGCATAAAATTTAGACTCGTTGTTATATAGGGAAGAAATTATTTGTCGATGTCAAATAAGGCATAAAATTTAAGCACAATGTTAAATAAGGAATTCTCTCCATCGTATATGGCATACATATCTTGTGCTGAAATCCTCACACATATAGTACCGCTCTCAAGCCAACTCCAACGCTAGATCTTATCATGTCCGGTCACGTCCGTTTGAACCCAAACGAACACATAACCCGGCCCAGTGCACAACTTTGTCCTCAAATCTTGTCCTTTTTGATCCGCCTCGACCCATTCCAGATGCATACTTGGGCCATCTTTGCGGTCGCGCGGACAACGAACGGACGGGCACGTGTCCTCTCCGCGTCTGCGTCGAGCCCGTGTGTTGGTGGTTCAACTACCTCCCACCGCTCGCAGTCAATGCACACGTGTGGTTGGGCCCGCAAGTCAGCCACACAGACGCCCCTGACCACGTCCTTTTCTATGGGCAAGCCGTGGACTCCAGTCGCCGTCCCCATCCACTTCCCCACCACCACCTCACCATTGCCTCCCCAATCGGAGACACAGAAACCTCAGCCACCGTCGACCTTGCTCCCCCGCCGGCCATGGGGTTCTGGAAGTGGCACCCAGGCAAGAAGACCAAGCACGACCATGAGGCAGGCTCGTCTTCTGGTAGCGCGACCAGCCACTCGACCTCTCCGGCTCCGTTCTCCGTCTCCCCTTCGGTGGCCGCGCCATGCTTTAGGCCCTACGTCGGCGTCCAGGTGTGCCGCCGGTACTGGGAGACAGGCACCCCGCTGCCGTGGTCAGATGCCCGTCTCCCCAATAGGTGGCATCTGAGCCCGGATCGGGTGCCCATTCCCCCCGTGCGGGGGACAGGCCGCACCCGCCTGTAGGAGATCGCCTGTCGTCGCGCCAGGATCCTGCGCGAGCTCCTCGGTGACCGCAGGTATGCCGTGGACTTGCCACTGTGGGACACCTGGTTTCAAGATGAGCACGACATGCGCCGCGCCACCTTTTTTGTCAGCCGTGGGAGCCCGCCCCGCGTATCCCACAGTGCGTGTGCGCTAATGCCGCCAAGCGTGCGCGGCCGCACGCGGATCCGTGACCTGATGCCGACGCCGTCTCCCTCTCCATCGCCGCCACCACCGGAACCTCTCGCCATGATGGTCGAGGAGGAGGAACAGCTCCTGCAGGCCGTCATGGAGGACTCCGAGAGGGAGTACATGCACCAACAGGAGGAGTGGCAGGCATGCAGTTCATACTTGAGTTCTCGACCTCCGGGGACGTCTATGTCCCAGAGTTGGACGTCAAGCCGGAGGTCAAGGCGGAGCCTGCAGAGGAGCGTGCACTGGCGCCGTGGTCGCCACCCCAGCACCAACGCCCCAGCCTCCTCGGCCGCCTACACAGTACGCCCCTGGCCCAATCTGGGGGTCGCCGCCGCACCTCTGGACGCCCCCACCCTACATCGACCTCACGAGCGATGACAGGGATGGTGGCGCCTAAAGACGACGGCTGCGACAACATCAGCGACGACGAAGAGGTCTTCTGCGGCACGCGGGCCGGCCGCTTATCTTTTGCTTTGTTTTTTCGTTCAATGTTAATTAAACTAAGTGTTGTGGTTGGGCCGTGAGGACAGCGGACTTTTAAATATGTTTTTAAGCCTTTTAGCTATGTTATAAAATGTCTTATTTTGCTTTTGCATGTGTTCTTTTTCTTTGTCCACCGTAGACAAGTTGCGGTTGGGGCCGCGCCTTAGGCGCCTCGATGTCAGCCCGGCCTGACACGGATATCCGTCTCTTCATTCCTATTTTAAACGGATGAAATCCAGACAAAACAAACGTACAAATGGGGTCTAGCGTTTTGGTCTTACTTCCACGTGAAACCGGCGAGCTGCAGGATTACACTTCCTTGTCCAGACAGTAGTCCCAGTGAACACTAAGTGATGACTTGATAATAAATCAATTAGGGGGTGTAGCTCATATGGTAGAGCGCTCGCTTCGCATGCGAGAGGCACGGGGTTCGATTCCCCGCACCTCCATTTCTTTTAATTTTAGGCCGCCAAGCTGGTTTTTTAAGGAACAACTTTGACCGTAGCGGTTTTCTTTCCTAATACTAGGTGAATGGGTCACGGGTGGGAGTGTTTGGACTGTGCCCACTGTACGCGCATGGAATCCTTCGTCATCGCCAAAGCACTTATCCGTAGCATCTTACACTTTCCATCACCCCTGAAGCACTTATCCGCAGCATCTTTCAGGGTCGTGGTCGTTTCTAACCTTGCAAAAAGGAACGAGCCGCCAGCGAACACACGGTGACTACATCGCTACGTTGCCAACGTCTACATCGCGTATGGCTTATGACTATGTTTACAGAGGGAGTACCTTGGAGTCTGTCCACTGCCTCTGTTACTCTGTCATCCCGTTGCCAACGCCGGATGTCTCATCTGTCTACTCCCCGTCAACGATGACCACGTGAGCATCATAATAGTGACCTCCCACTTATTTTGCATATTTAAAATTATCTCGTGTACCCTTGTGTCCAGTCCTATCTAAGGTCATCTTCATCGCCGACTCTCAAACCATCAACATCCATTCGAATCACGCATTTCAGATCGTGAAAGCCATCCAACGCGGTCTTGTATCGATCCGAGACACAGTCCGGATGTACTTTCTCTCGCAAACCGGAGACAAATGTGGGGCATTGCGGAAGTCCAGACCGCTGTCACGCCCGCTTCTTACCGCCCTGGCTAACCTAAACCTCCTCCTTCCTCGCCCGCGCGCGTTCCCGTTTGGCGCCAGCTGCCCACATCCATGCCGCTGTAGAGTGCACCGCTCCACATTGAAGACGGAGGACGGACGCGACCTCTCCGTGCCTCTACCATTGAAACGGCGCGTCAGCCGAGGATGTCACCCTCTGCATGCCTGGCTTCCGCCATTGAAGCGACGCGTCGGCCGAGGATGTCACCCACTGCATGACCGGCTGAACATGCCTCCTCATCGCATTCAAACACCTCCATTAAACCCATGTGGAAACCGAGAAACCTACTCTGGTCACACGTCCGTTCACGAGCGGGCCGGCATTAAACACAAAGCCGGGCAAGGACCTCTCGTCCGCCCTCTATTTAGAGGAGGCCAGACGCCGGGCAAGAATCGCACCACCAAGTCCGCCGCTCCCCATCTCCTGCTTCCATCATTTTCTCCACCCTTTCGATTGCATCCGACGAGCAGGAAGAGCAGTTCTCCGGCATAAAAGTCAGCTGGGTGGCCCGCCGAGTTCTCCAGATACGAGCGATACAACTCACTGCTCCACCTCCCTCGCCTAGCCCGACGAAGCAAGTTGCCGCCCCAAGCCGACGCGTAGTTTAGCACCTCGCCACTCCAAGCTAGCTCGCGGAGGAGTGACGAGTTGCTCCAGGTCGGCACGTGGGGAGCACAGCGGCACGAGCATCGTCGTTGCCGTGGAGGACGTCGCGTCGTACCGCGCCATCCGCCGTCAACGCACGTGTAACCGTGCCCTGCCAGCAGAGAAAGAAGCCGGGTGCACGAAGATAGACAAGTCGGTGTCCTACGCGTCCACGTCCGCCACCGACATCGCGGGAAAGTAGAACATGGGAGGCCGCCGCTTGGGTCCTAGGAAGGCCACCGCCAACGCATCCCCGACTTGTACAACCGGTGACCTGTCCGATTCTTTATCTTAAACCATAGTCGCCCCCCGCCTGGGCTCCACGGAAGCGGAGCAGCCCCCCTTCCCCTCCGGCTGAAGCATCCTTTTTGCCACTCTGATGAGCGGCGCGGCCAAACATAGAGAAGATACGGGGGAAGAATATACCTCTGGGGCTCCCGGCAGTCTAGTGAGCGGGGTGCCGGACATGAGGAAGACAAAGAGATCTGCCGCGGCCAGCCGTAGACTAGTGTAGTGTATCCGTGTCATGGGAGTGGAGCTTCGTGCGATCATATGTGCACATAGTTTTACCTTTTTAGTTAAAATATGTCCAAAATGTAACGTTTTCATTCGGTTCGTATGAAATCCGACATGTTTATATGAAATCCTGCCGTGTTTGCATGAATTTCATCTGGTTTGTTGAAAAAGTGTTTGAAATGTATGTGGCTACGGTTCGATGGCGGCCTTCCGTATCCGTGTCCGTGTACTGGACCCCCCCCCCCCCCCCCCCCACCACACCCTCCGCGGACGGACGCATGAGGAAATTGATGGGTTACCGTTGTAGATGCCCTAACATCACACAATGTAGCTACCAAATTTAAAATAAATATATGAGCCATTTCTCCAAAGTTTCAAAGGGCTACAAATTATATAATTCAATTAATTTAGAATATATTTTTATGTTTTTGGCGACCACAAGTTGTAATACACGTACCACAAGCGATCATGTATTATGTTTCCTATTTGCAAATAATAAAAGATGCATGCACTTCAATGTAAATGTTGGGATGCATATCGTAAAGTGTAAATGACGGTATTCTTAGATCGCAACAAAGATAACACTTCAATATGTGAAAGACAATACCTCTATGATTGCAAGAAATTTTTAAAACAAATAAACCAAAACAAAGACCAAATCTTATATATCTAAAAAGTCCATCCTCATCTCAACATGCAAGCATGTCACATGACCAAACAATTATGGATGAGATAAGACCCACCTCAACATTCAATCATGTATGGGAAAAGATCCATTATCACATGCAACCATGCGTGTTAAAGTACCATTCATTCTTCTATTCTACTTACTAGATGTCTCGTTGCGACGCAGAGACCAACCACACGTATCGCACAACTCCGCCAGCACTCAACAATGAAGTGACCCTTCTCACCACATCGATAGCATAGCATCTTCTCCTTCTTACGCGCCCACTTGGACGCTCTCTCAGACTCTATCTTGTCGCCTGCCTCAGCTGAAACACCAGTCCCAGGAACTTCTGCGTTGGCCAATGTCGTCACTACCTCCATCGCCTGGCTAGGCAGTTCGGTCGACTGAACGGGATCGGCTGCCACATCAGTAGCCTGGTGGTCCACAACGGCCGGTGACGGAGGCTGTCTGCGGTATCGACCACGACCACCACCACGGTGACCACGGTAGTGTAACACCCCTAGTGTCAAGCTACAGTAATCCCCTACTAATGACGGCAAGTCATCACTGTTACTGTTGCTAATCTCACTTTGATTCAAAACCAATTCAAATTCAATTTTAAAATAAAGTCAAATAAATTATTTCTCCAAACAGTAAAACAAAAATGTTCGCTGGGTTGCAAATATTCACTAACTAAATGTCATGAGTGATTCAACATCATTTGAGATAGCTACTTTCCCCTGGGAATTAAAGCAATTCCAAATCAGCATTTTTAAATGCTTTTCCATTTGTGAAAAATCCAAATCAATTCAAACTCCTCCCAAACTTTTTGTGGCAGCTGCCAAATATTGTAATGTGTTTATTTGGCCGAGTCCCACATTTTACAGAACCACTTTTGGCAGCTCAAATATTGCAAAGCATTTTCTGTAAAAAGAAAAGAGCTTTAGAAATAAAACAAAAAGAAAAAGGAAAAGCAGAGGGGAGAGAAAGCCCCTGCCTCCCTGGGCCTGGGCCCATCCGGACCAGTCGTCCCATCCTAGGCGGCCCACCTCCCCCGGTCGCTCTCTTCCTCCCCTGTTCAGCCGACCGGGGCTCCTCCTGCGCGTCCCCGCCACACCACCTCGCCGGCGCCGCCCCGAGGGGATAAGGGCGACAGCCGCGCCCCCTCGAGCTCCTACCCGCTCTCTTCCACCCACTCTCCCTCCTGGCTTCCCACTCCTCTCTCTTCCCCCTCCCCTAGATCTGCCGCGCCGTGCTGGCCCAGGCGTAGCCGTCGCCGCAGCCTCACCGTGCGCGTGGCCACCAGTGACCGTCCTCCATCCGCCTGCGTCTAGGAGACCCCCCTCGTCCTCGACCACGATGACCGCGACCACGCCACGGTCCTCAGAGCCCCTCTGCCTCGCCGGATCGCCACCTTCCTCCGCTTCGGTCGTCGCCGTCGCCGTACACTCCGGCCACCCCCTGCTGCTACTAAGTTGCCGCCGGGCCTCCTTGTGCCTTCCCAGTGAGCTCCGGTTCCTTTCCCCTCTCCTCGCGCCTCTCTTCTCCCCCCGTAGTTGCTTCCCCCCATCCTGCACGAGCTCGTCGCCGCGGTGGTGCTCACCGCCGTGGCCACGGCTCGCAGAGCTCGCGGCCGACCACCCCGTCGTGCTCAGCACCTCCGCCTGCACCCACTGCACGCACCCGCTACTCCTCCCGCTTCCCCTGGCGCCGTCCTTGATGGGCCAGTGCTTCGGCCGCTGCTGCGAGCTCGTCTCCAGTGAGCTCATCGCCTCCCGCCTACTGTCGACTGCGGCAATGGATCCGCGCAAGCACCAGCCGCCCGTAGAGACGCTCCGCGCGGCAAGCCCTGTCCCGAAGCCCCATCGTCGTCGAGCGCCCGAAGGCCACCGCCGCCCGTGCTCCACGCCGACGCCATTTCCGGCCGCCCCGGGGCCGGCCACCACCACGGTTAGCTGCGGCTCGCCGCTCCCGTTTGAACGGCGTCGGCCGCGTCCGTTTTGGCCCCCTGTAGGCGAAATCCGGCCTCCTGAGAGCCTCCGCCGCCTCTTTGTGTCGCCGACGGCTGAACGCCGGCCGCACCGACGTGGCCGACCGAGGGCCACCCCCAGGGCACTGCCCGGTGGGTCCCAGGGGCCCCAACTGACCCGTTGACCCCGGTCAAGTGTGCTGACTTGGCGCTGCAGCCACTGACCAGTGGGCCTGTCCCATTTAGTTAAACTAATTAACTCGGTTTTAGTTAAAACCTAATCTAATCGGTTAATTAGCCACTGGCACGTGCCCCCCCCCCACATAATTAACCTAGATTTGTTAGTTTAATGCATTGTTAGACTAACAAAGGCTGACATGTGGGTCCCACTGGACCCAAAGGTCGGGTTTGACCTGGCCAGCGAGTCTGTTGACTGCTGACGTCATCAACACGTCATGCTGACGTCATAGTTCCTTTTCTGTCAATTTAAATAATTTCTCGAAATGCTTCAATCTTTGAAAAATCATAGCAATTAAACCGTAGCTCGGATGAAAATGTTTTCTATATGAAAGTTGCTCAAAAAAATCCAACGAGTCCGAATACGCGGTCCATTCACCCGTCGCATGCCCCTAGCATGTTGAACATGGAACCGTCCCCTCTCTTTCATCTGTCGGAATTCGTCTAACGCCGGGGATTCATCCTCGGATGTTTATCCCCTCCGTCTGCAACATGTAGTACTATGTTAGGACAACCCTAGCTCTGCCTATCAACTTGTTGTCCTGTTATGCACTTGCTTGCTATGTATTTACTGTTTCTTTCCCCTCTTCTCTCCGGTAGACCCCAAGACCGATGCCTCCCCTGTGATCGACTACCTCGACGACACTTCTCCCTTTACAGCAGAGCTTCCAGGCAAGCAAACCCCCCTTGAGCATTCCGATATCGCCCATTTCTTTTCCCCTCATGCTTGCATTAGAACTGCTATTGCTTTCAATATGATCCTACTCTGATGCATAGCCTGTTGTTGTTGCCTGCTTTCATACCTTACCTGCTTATCCTAAACTGCTTAGTATAGGTTGGTTAGTGATCCATCGGTGACCCCCACCTTGTCCCAGTTGCCTCGCTTTATGTTCGATGACTCGATCGACGTGATCGACGTCTAGGCCCCGACACCGCACATCACCCCCCCTAGTTGAACGACTCTGCAGAGTTACCATCGAGTGCCGAGGGTGGAACCTCATACATCACTCCTGATGAGAACTCTGTAGTGTAGCTAATCGGTAGTGGTCATCGAGGGTGATTTCCTCCTTAACCACTTCCGATACGGCTCTGTCGTGCAACCCCTCAAGTGTGAACCTCGAGGGTGGATCCTCTTACGTTCACCTTGATGATCACAGTGAGTGGAATTCACCGGGGGTGATTCCTCGGGTTTTTCCTTTGGTGTTAGATACACAGTTACTATGGTTACTATGACTTTACACTGAACCATGTTACTAAAGACGGGTTGGCCCTGAGGGGTACCCGCGCGAGCTTAATAGCGAGTGATGTGGAGTCGGGTTGACCTGGAAGGTGCCCGCGAGATACTTACGAGGCATGGCCGGGCATTCTTAGCCCTTGCCGCAATGTACTCGAGACGGGGCGACGGGGTCACATCGATCGTGAGTCTCTGCTCGTTACCACGTGCTCCTAATCCACTACGATTTGGATATTTGATCCGAGGGGCCTTTGGCCTGATAGCACTAATCATCACGTGGGCATAGTATGGGCGTTCTGTGTCGTATACATCAGTCGAAGCTTAATAGATGTCAGCAACTGAGCGGCGCGTGCCGGGTTGGACTGCGTAGGCTCCTGCCTTGTTGAAGGAGGTAGCTAGGTTTGCTCACCGGCCGCGTACGCAACGTGCAGGAGTTCCCAGGGAGATAGCCCATGACCCCTGGGGGCATAGGCTTAGTCCGGCATGTTGACCTCTCTATTAAGCCTAGGTCGGGTTGCGGCGTATTGTTTGGCCGAGGCCAGGCATGACCCAGGAAAGTGTGTCTGGCCAGAGTTAATCGAGCGTGGTGGGTAAGTTGGTGCACCCCTGCAGAAAACATGTAACGACCCGACCTCAGACGGTCAAGCCTCTGTGTATCAGTGCCATCACTAGATCAGTATGCTGGCACACACAGTACATCAATGTATATATCAAAGGGCAATCACATGTATAAATAACGTAAAACTGATATATACCTTACAAGTCTCAGCGGAAACAATCAACGGGTGTGGAGTCCCATCAACGCCATCAGCAAGTTGAGTGTAGATCGTAACCCTATGACGTAACTCTTACTCGTCGGAAGAAACATATCTGCAACATGAGACGTTGCAGCCGTGTAGGTCAGTGCATTGAATGTACCGGCAAGATCACTGTAAGAAAAACAGATGATAAACTATACTATATGCAATATGGCTTTGTGGCTCTGTATCTGAGTTTTGATTGCATAAAAGCTGGTTTTATTTTCCCTACATCAAAGGAATTAACCAGAGTCTGTACTACGGAGTTTTCTATCATGACATGGTTCCGCCAACCGATGTCGCATAGCCCAAATCATCATAAGTTGCCCACAATTAAGTTATCAGTCAGGTGTTGAGAGTTCCGAGATAGATCCAAGTCCAGAGGCTCAAATTGTCCGTAACCGGGGACACGGATAATCGATTAGGTTTTAACCCTCTGGAGAGGTTTGTACACTTTACCCGCAAGATTCGATCCCTCTCTTTACATTCTCGCACTTCAGGGTGTTTGAGAACAAGATGACCGAAACATGGTCTTCCGAAGAGCTCCTCTGAACACTGTCCGATGCTCATCCAATCCTACCGTAGTTCTAGATCTGCTAGCACCGTCCCAGCCAGAGTCACAACTAAGGTCAACCAAGCCAGAGCCCATAGTGACTTGCGGTTGCACAGGTAAGCTTCCGGGCATGAAGTATTCTTCTGTCTCTTTGAGTCTGGGTGAAGCTTTCCGCAAGATGTCATGGCGCTTCTCCATGCATCCCGACCAACCACTGGTTTCTGCAGGGTGCCCGTCAACCGTCCTTCACCCAGTAGTGTGTATTGAATTCTTGTCTCGAGTCTCGAAATCTTGAGGAGTCCTGAAGATGCAGTCCTTGCCGGTGCCATCATGAAGTTGTCGCCACTGACGTAGAGTCCTCCTTCTTCACACCACTCTCATGCACTCATACCAAACCCCGTCTACTATAGCGTAGCATTAAAACTATGTAACGTCCCGGGTTTGGTAACAGGGGGATGGGTTTCTACCTCATGCATTCTACTCAACTACAAGATTCAATGACACTACTGGAGAGCTTGTTGAAAGGGTGCTACTACATGCAAATAAACATAGGTATGGAGAACATGGTCAAAGTGAACTTGCCTGGTAAGTTGATGAAGATAACAACGCTCTCGAAAATAATGACTTGTAGAACTATTCGTCACTCCGTTGGAATCTATATAATCAAACGTAGTATTCACATAAGCAATCAATTCTAGCAATCAATACTATCAATCAAAAGAACACTTAACTAAATAAAATAAATAAAGAAAACAATAATGAAATCAAAGAAGACCAAAATAAATATCCAAAGAAAACTTTAAAGAAAACTAGGGAAAACCAACACACTATCAACCAATAACTTTCATAACCACACTAAATTAATCTAAACAATTTCTTAATAGAAAATAAAATCTCTTTCCATTAAAACAACAGAAATAAATTATCTAAAATAATTTCTAGCAACAATAACTACAATACTAGCTATTACATTCACTATATACTAGCTATGCTAAAACTGAAATCCTAAACAGTAGCAAAACTAATAAAAATAATTTCTAAAATCATGTACTGAAGTCTAACATATGTATATTTCAATCAACAAAACTTTGCGAAAAGAATTAATTAAATCTAAACAAAACTTAATAAGTTACAAGCAAAACAAAACTACATAGAAAACAGTACAGTTTTTCGCTAAAACCCTAATTTAAATAAAAACACTATAATCTACTGGATAGGCAAAAGTCCTAGTGACCAGGAGCAAAGAGAATCAACTTAAAATATATTTTCAAACTCAAGTTATGGCCAAAATAGTGTTTGAGGAAAATTCATGCAAATTCAAACTACAACTACTCAAAATTGAAATCCAAGTACACAAAAAGTAACTTCAACAAATTTGTGACACAGTGCAAAAAGAATCAATCAATTTGGATCTAAAACATAAAAGTTATAAGCAATATAAAATCAGAACTATTCTGTTTTTTTTAAATAGAAACAAAAATAACAAAAAAAATGGGGCATTTACATCTATGCCCCTAACTTGATCCCACTACTCAGATTTGCCCCTAATTTTGAAGGGTGCTCAAATTTGCCCCTCTGCCGCTAGTTGCCCTTATAAAAATGTCCTTCTGCGTCGTTACTGTCCGGTCAAAGGGCGTCAAAGGGCTTTGACCGTTTTGAAAAAATAGCAAAAAAATCAAAAAAATCTGAAATTTTGTGGGATCGAGGATACTCATGTGCACAAGGTGCGTGCAAATTTTCATGCTATTTGCACACTCTAGGAGCTCATGGCAAAGGAAAAACAGTAAATATGTATGCCCGTGAATAGTAAATTCAAGAAAATAGCAAGAAAATTCAAAAAAAATATGAAATTTTTTGGCATACAAGATGCTCGGCTGCGCAAGGTCTGTGCAAAATTTTGTTGTGTTTGGACAATGTAGGAGCTTCTGGAGAAAAAAACAAAATATGGCTAGGAAAAAACTTTGAAAAAGTACACTATTTTGTTTTTTTGCTAGAGCTCCTCGCATGCCATTTGATAGCAAAATTTTGCACACGCCTTACACAATCGATCATCTTGGATGCCAAAAAAATTCATATTTTTTAAAATTTTCTTGCTATTTTATTTGAATTTACTATTCATAGGCGTACAGATTTATTTTGTTCTTTTGGCATGAGCTCCTAGTATGTCTAAACATCACAAAAATTTGCACGCACCTTGCGCACCTAACTATCTTCGATCCCACAAAATTTTAGATTTTTTAGATTTTTTTGCTATTTTTTTCGAGACAGTCAAAGCCTTTTGACCGGACGATAACGGCGCAGAAGGGCATTTATATAAGGACACCTAACGACAGAGGGGCAATTTTGAGCACCCTTCGAAATTAGGGGCAAATCTGAGTAGTGGGATCATGTTAGGGGCACAAATGTAAATGGCCCAAAAAAATTAACGGGCCCTACGGGGTGTGCGAGCTGAAACTAAACAGCGCTCGAGCGGAAAATAACCAAAACGCGTACGGGCTAAAAGAGAAAGACCGATCGGCTAAACTGACTATACCTGAACCGATCTAAACCTAATAAAAACCGAAACTAAACCAATCTATAAACAGAAAAACCAAACCGTTTGTTAGATCTAATCTGGCACGTCAATAACAGATCGGACGGTGAAGGGGAAGTGGAGAGCTCACCGCGGGGAAGGTCAACGGCGAGCGGCTTGGACGTCGGCGACGGCGGCGCTCCGATCGTCGGCGGGCTCCGGCGAGGGTACGGGCGGACGCGGCGTTCGACGGCGAGTCCAGCGGTGGTCGAGATGGTCCCGTAGGTGGACGGAGGAGGTCGGCGGCGAGGTCGAGGCGGCGGTTGCGTTCAGGCATCGTCGGTGGCGGCGCTCCGGTGGGTTTCAGGCTCACGCGAGCGCATAGGGAGGTGCGGACGAGCGAGGGGAGTGCAGAGATGGTCTCGGGAGGCGGCGAGGGGTCGGAGTAGCTCAGTGGGGAGGCAATGGCGCGGCGGCGGCTTCGGCTCCGGCGAGCAATAGGCGGCGAGGGAGAGAGGTTCGAGCGTCTTTTAGGGGCGAAACGGAGAGGAGAGGGGTATTTATAGAGGGGAGGCCGACTTGGGAGAGGGGGCGAATCAGGGAGAGGATCCCGCGATCTCCGGGATGCGGCGGCGGCGCGATCTTGCTGCGGCGGTTGCATGCGGAGGAGGAAGAAGACCGCGGGTGCGCCGAGCTGGGCTAGTGGGCCGTATGTGAGGGGAGAGGGAGGGGACCTGTTGGGCTTCGGCCGTTTTTTTATACATATATATATAAGCACACACAAGAAAATAAAGGAAAAACAATGAGAATTTTATATAGACATATTATATACCAAAATTTTCAGAATAAAATTTCCTAAAACATGAATATATTTTCAGAGGCAAATAAAATCTACAAAAAATTCAAATAAAGCAAATAGTGGTACTGTTGCATTAAAACCCAACAAAAATCATTTTTAAAATACCAAAATGACTTCCAAATTATTTTCTCCTAATTTTCCATTGAAGGGAATCATTTTACCCTTATTTCCATTTATTTAATTTTAGGAGAAAAATAATTTGGTTAAAAGTCAGATAACTCCTAAATGGTTTTAAATTTGAATTTCAAACCACTTCCAACTCTATTTCTTATAATTTGAAGAAGTCATTTTATCTTCTCTCATGAAAATCATTGAGTTGCATAAAGCTTCTGAATTTGAAATATATCCAAATGGAATTCAAATATTTTCAAAACCTTTTTTCATTTCAAATGGAAGAAGTCATGTCTTCTTCAGTCTAGGGTTTTGTGTTTGAATTCTTGGAGATAAAGATGCAAGGTGAAAGTTTGGGAAAGTCATTTCATTCCCTCTCATTCAACTTTCAAAAAGTTTCAAATTCCACTCAATTTCACACAATCAATCACACAACAATCAAACAAACAATCATAAATATCTATTTAATATAACATTCCAAAATTTAGAATTTTGGGATGTTACAAACCTACCGCACTTAAAATGAATCTCGTCCTCGAGATTCGAAGAGGCTAGAAAGAAAAGGTTAGGGTTTGGGGGTCTTCCAGCAAATATTTTGGTTGGAAGGGTCTAGTGTGCTACCACACTTAAAAGCATGGGTATGGTTCCGACAAAACTCATGTACTCCATCCTTTTGTGCTGCCGGTATCGGTGTTCTCATATACTCCGGAATAGCTCTTTCACGGGTTCTCTTCCGGTCGGGGCATAACCTTTTCCTCAAACACGTGTCCTTTCATCCTGGTGACATTCTTCTGAGATTGTGTCTTCTTAGCTGACTGGTCTGTCGCCAATACTAAATAACTATCGAAATTCTCATGGTGGTCAACAATTTATGGCTTCTCCTATAGGAAAAATGGCCCGGGTTGAATCTCATCGTATATCCTACGATTGGCAACGGTTGTCTGTAAAGGGTTCCATCATCCTACCATTCTATGGTCTTATGGCTTGATGTGTCGACACTCTTCTAAGGTTTTCATGGCTCTCTGATTCTCCATCAACATATGATAGTTCATGATAGAAGTCTCCGCTATGGGGGCCAATCCATCCCGTACTTGAACCATTACTACATATGTAGACATCGAATCACGTATTCTAACACTTGGGCATACTCACAAGCATTGCAGAATTTCTCTTGTCGACGAACTGAGTTCGAATAAATCCATTGTTTCTGCAAGCTGAACGAGACATCTAACGTTTCTTCACAACCCTCGGGTTTTCGTATCCTCCTAAAAATGTTGGCTGATTAACTCAGAGTTTTCTTATAAAATATCTTCCTTTAGCAAGAGTGTGCTTGCTTATTATTAACTCCTGGGCCTGTGGGTTATGGTCCACTTCAACTCTTGTACAATTTTAACTCATATATTCGAGGATTATCATTCCATATTCCAACATTACGTCTCCTTTAAATCCAATAGTACTTCTTCCCTCATACCCTTGTGGTGACGATCATACAAAACTCCAACTTATTTGGTCCAGCTCCCTTCTATGGACCGTCATGAATAACACATTTCTTTCTTCATTGATCATGTGTCTTTACGGAGTACTACCACAAAAACTGCACTAGTTTATCCATAAATCATATTATTTTCATATC
Organism: Triticum urartu; assembly: GCF_003073215.2. Classification (NCBI taxonomy): domain Eukaryota; kingdom Viridiplantae; phylum Streptophyta; class Magnoliopsida; order Poales; family Poaceae; genus Triticum; species Triticum urartu. The sequence continues at coordinate 422,656,459 of NC_053025.1, forward strand.
AAATATTTTATTACATCCTTAACCATTTTTCGTAAATCCAAATTCCAAAAAGTACTTTATTACAAATGCTGCCACCCACATGGTTTGGTATGGTCAGGCATTACGTCCAACTTTATTAATCTTTTCTCCTTGGGGATTCTTCAGTCCCACTGGAATTGTGCGACATGCGCCTTGAAATTCAATCTTCTGTTTCATCGTGGTGGCCTTGAGCTTCATCTCCATCATCTCTGCATGCACTTCTCTTAGGTATTCCTGAGTATAACGGAGTCTTGCTTCAAGTATATCTCCGATCTGGCGTATGGCTTCCATGGCTGCTTCACGAACAGCGTCAAAGAAAGTTGCTTGTGGTACACGTGAGATGAAAAAGTACGGCCCCATCGTCTTTGGGCAAACTCCTTTCGTACGGTGGAGGTGTACCTCCACATACCAAAGTTCCACTCCCTTTTTCATGAAGGGGTAGCCTTTGTAGACTGCATCTCCTTCAAGGTGAATATGCTTCATCATGTCCTTCAGGATCTTCAGGTAATCACGATCACTTGTCAGGGTCATGATCGTTTCCGGGCCCTTAAGGAAAGACTCATAAAGGGTCGTCATCTGCAGTTGTAAAACAAAAATGGTGCTCAGAATAAGGTACATATCTCCTTGGGTACACATTCATATCATCCAAACAAAACTTCAAACTCAATTTCCAACATCCAGTTTATGCATCACAACTCATTTTCTTCCATGTTCACCCAAAATATTAATTTCCAAGATAAGGCATAACAACTCCTTAAAGCCTTTCAGCATATGACATATCAACTTTACTGAGTCATGAATTATTACAATCTCGGAGTAATCTATTACATAACTCAACCCCGTGTTCTCATGAAAAGTGTTTTCCTTACTACCCTTATTACTGATATCAACATCTCCACTACTCAACTCCAGATTTCTCATGATTTGAACAATCCCTAGCAAAATGTCCTGCTTCCTTGCAACGAAAACAAATAACTTCCGGCATGCCTCGAGGCTTCTTGGTGATGGTGCCTGCTCCTTGAGTTCCTTGCTTCCTTTCGAGACAATCATTGGCATAATGTCCGACGTCCTTACATTCAAAACAGGTAATATGACTCTTGTCCCTCTTTGCAGAAATTGGGTTGTTCTGAGGGTGTCTTTGTTTTCTCTTCCTGGTTTTCTTCGTTCTGATCAAACGTTCTATTCCCTGTGGATCAAACTCCAGTGCTTCTGTCGGGAAGTATCCCAGATACTCTTTTCTTTCCTTGGTGCAATACTGTGAAAAATGCCCTTCTTCTCCACATGAATAACAGGCACTGGAGTAAAATCTGTTGAGGCTTTCTCCATCAGGGTCTTCAACACTTTCCTTAATCACAGGTTCTTTCATAACTTCTCGGAGGGCTTCTTTCATTCCTTCTTCCTGCTTCTGAATAGTTTGTTGCACCGTGGGGTAAATGTGACACTGAGATGGGTAGTGGGTGTTTCCTTCACACAAGAAACAAGTCACCTGACTAGTTGGGCATTCCTCAGCTGGGTGTTTCTCCTCACAATGAGGGCATCCATCCTTGTGTTCCTCCTGGGTGTGTCCTATTTCTCCGCAAACCTTGCAGGCACAAGGTTTATTTCTTGGGGTATCATGGTGCTTCCGGATAAGACGGGATCTTGTCAGAGTCCTCTTGAATTCTTCCCAAGTCCTTGCTCCATTCCATCCCTGTATAGCTTGATGCATCTGCCACCATGTTGCAGCACTTCCTTCAAAGTACTGAAGAGCGTACAATACTTCATTCTTCCTTGAAACCAAATTGCTCCCGAAGTGATTCTCATGTTCTGAATCCATAGCTCTGCCTCCAGCTGGGTTTTCGGTCCAGAGAATACCAGTCCAACTTCATTCATCATCTACTGGGTCCAAGGGTTTTTAGGGTGAGATAAGAGAGAGGTGGGGAGGGATACACACAGTACAAACAATAGTTTTGAAGAAACGAGTTTTATTTTGTGGCTGTCGAAAAAACATCAAACAAATGATAGCTCACAAATTGTCGCATCTAACGGAAGTGTATAACAGGGGTTTGGTCCTCTAACGGTCAAATAATTCTTCTGATTCTTCAAGTCGTCGGAGTCTTCAACTGGTGTAGCATCAAATCTTCTAATGCATGGTCAAATCATGTTTACTCTGAAATGGTCATTGGTTGTCCAATATCTTGACCTTCTTGGAGCGGCTTCAGTTGATCCTCCGTGTGGTCAAAAGGGAAAAGGGGTATATTCTAACTATTTGAGGTAAGAGAGGATATTTTATAAAATCAGTAAAGATGCGAAGTAATGGATTCTTTTGAAAATAAAGTTTTAGAGATTTTCTGTCCTAGGAGCTTTCCGATTTCTAGGGTCACGTCCTACAGTCAACATGTGCTCTGATACCATATCTGTAACGACTCAACCTCAGACGGTCAAGCCTCTATGTATCAGTGCCATCCCTGGATCAGTATGCTGGCACACACAGTACATCAATGTATATATCAAAGGGCAATCACATGTACAAATAACGTAAAACTGATATATACCTTACAAGTCCTAACGGAAACAATCAATGGGTGTGGAGTCCCATCAATGCCATCGGCAAGTTGAGTGTAGACCGTAACCCTATGATGTAACTCTTACTCGTCGGAAGAAACATATCTGCAACATGAGACGTTGCAGCCGTGTAGGTCAGTGCATTGAATGTACCGGCAAGATCACTGTAAGAAAAACAGATGATAAACTATACTATATGCAATATGGCTTTGTGGCTCTGTATCTGAGTTTTGATTGCATAAAAGCTGGTTTTATTTTCCCTACATCAAAGGAATTAACCAGAGTCTGTACTACGGAGTTTTCTATCATGACATGGTTCCGCCAACCGATGTCGCATAGCCCAAATCATCATAAGTTGCCCACAATTAAGTTATCAGTCAGGTGTTGAGAGTTCCGAGATAGATCCAAGTCCAGAGGCTCAAATTGTCCGTAACCGGGGACACGAATAATCGATTAGGTTTTAACCCTCTGGAGAGGTTTGTACACTTTACCCGCAAGATTCGATCCCTCTCTTTACATTCTCGCACTTCAGGGTGTTTGAGAACAAGATGACCGAAACATGGTCTTCCGAAGAGCTCCTCTGAACACTGTCCGGTGCTCATCCAATCCTACCGTAGTTCTAGATCTGCTAGCACCGTCCCAGCCAGAGTCACAACTAAGGTCAACCAAGCCAGAGCCCACAGTGACTTGCGATTGCACAGGTAAGCTTCCGGGCATGAAGTATTCTTCCGTCTCTTTGAGTCTAGGTGAAGCTTTCCGCAAGATGTCATGGCGCTTCTCCATGCATCCTGGCCAACCACTGGTTTCTGCAGGGTGCCCGTCAACCATCCTTCACCCACTAGTGTGTATTGAATTCTTGTCTCGAGTCTCGAAATCTTGAGGAGTCCTGAAGATGCGGTCCTTGCCGGTGCCATCATGAAGTTGTCGCCATTGACGTAGAGTCCTCCTTCTTCACACCACTCTCATGCACTCATACCAAACCCCGTCTACTATAGCATAGCATTAAAACTATGTAACGTCCCGGGTTTGGTAACAGGGGGCTGGGTTTCTACCTCATGCATTCTACTCAACTACAAGATTCAATAACACTACTGGAGAGCTTATTGAAAGGGTGCTACTACATGCAAATAAACATAGGTATGGAGAACATGGTCAAAGTGAACTTGCCTGGTAAGTTGATGAAGATAACAACACTCTCGAAAATAATGACTTGTAGAACTATTCGTCACTCCATTGGAATCTATATAATCAAACGTAGTATTCACATAAGCAATCAATTCTAGCAATCAATACTATCAATCAAAAGAACACTCAACTAAATAAAATAAATAAAGAAAACAATAATGAAATCAAAGAAGACCAAAATAAATATCCAAAGAAAACTTTAAAGAAAACTAGGGAAAACCAACACACTATCAACCAATAACTTTCATAACCACACTAAATTAATCTAAACAATTTCTTAACAGAAAATAAAGTCTCTTTCCATTAAAACAACAGAAATAAATTATCTAAAATAATTTCTAGCAACAATAACTACAATACTAGCTATTACATTCACTATATACTAGCTATGCTAAAACTGAAATCCTAAACAGTAGCAAAACTAATAAAAATAATTTCTAAAATCATGTACTGAAGTCTAACATATGTATATTTCAATCAACAAAACTTTGCGAAAAGAATTAATTAAATCTAAACAAAACTTACTAAGTTACAAGCAAAACAAAACTACATAGAAAATAGTACAGTTTTTTGCTAAAACCATAATTTAAATAAAAAACACTATAATCTACTGGATAGGCAAAAGTCCTAGTGACCAGGAGCAAAAAGAATCAACTTAAAATATACTTTCAAACTCAAGTTATGGCCAAAATAGTGTTTGAGGAAAATTCATGCAAATTCAAACTACAACTACTCAAAATTGAAATCCAAGTACACAAACAGAAACTTCAACAAATTTGTGACACGGTGCAAAAAGAATCAATCAATTTGGATCTAAAACATAAAAGTTATAAGCAATATAAAATGAGAACTATTCTGTTTTTTTTAAACAGAAACGAAAATAACAAAAAAAACTAACGGGCGCTACGGGGTGTGCAAGCTGAAACTAAACATCGCTCGGGCGGAAAATAATCGAAACGCGTACGGGCTAAAAGAGAAAGACCGATCGGCTAAACCGACTATACCTGAACCGATCTAAACCGAATAAAAACCGGAACTAAACCGATCTATAAATAGAAAAACCCAACCGTTCGTTAGATCTAATCTGGCGCGTCAATAACAGATCGGACGGTGAAGGGGAAGTGGAGAGCTCACCGCGGGGAAGGTCGACGGCGAGCGGCTCGGACGGCGCCGGCGGCGGCGCTCCGATCGTCGGCGGGCTCCGGCGAGGGTACGGGCGGACGCGGCGTTCGACGGCGAGTCCAGCGGTGGTCGAGATGGTGCCGTAGGTGGACGGAGGAGGTCGGCGGCGAGGTCGAGGCGGCGGTTGCGTTTCGGCGTCGTCGGTGGCGGCGCTCCGGTGGGTTTCGGGCTTGCGCGAGCGCACGGGGAGGTGCGGACGAGCGAGGGGAGTGCAGAGATGGTCTCGGGAGGCGGCGAGGGGGTCGGAGTAGCTCGGTGGGGCGGCAATGGCGCGGCGGCGGCTTCGGCTCCGGCGAGCAATAGGCGGCGAGGGAGAGAGGTTCGGGCGTCTTTTAGGGGCAGGAACGGAGAGGAGAGGGGTATTTATAGAGGGGAGGCGACTTGGGAGAGGGGGCGAATCAGGGAGAGGATCCCGCGATCTCCGGGATGCGGCGGCGGCTCGATCTTGCTGCGGCGGTTGCGTGCAGAGGAGGAAGAAGGCCGCGGGTGCGCCGAGCTGGGCCAGTGGGCCGTATGTGAGGGGAGAGGGAGGGGACCTGTTGGGCTTCGGCCGGTTATATATATATATATATATAAGCACACACAAAAAAATAAAGGAAAAACAATAAGAATTTTATATAGACATATTATATACCAAAATTTTCAGAATAAAATTTCCTAAAACATGAACAAATTTTCAGAGGCAAATAAAATCTACAAAAAATTCAAATAAAGCAAATAGTGGCACTGTTGCATTAAAACCCAACAAAAATCATTTTTAAAATACCAAAATGACTTCCAAATTATTTTCTCCTAATTTTCCATTGAAGGGAATCATTTTACCCTTATTTTCATAAATTTAATTTTAGGAGAAAAATAATTTCGTTAAAAGTCAAATAACTCCTAAATGGTTTTGAATTTGATTTTCAAACCACTTCCAACTCTATTTCTTATACTTTGAAGAAGTCATTTTATCTTCTCTCATGAAAATCATTGAGTGCATAAAGCTTCTGAATTTGAAATATGTCCAAATGGAATTCAAATCTTTTCAAAACCCCTTTTTCATTTCAAATGGAAGAAGTCATGTCTTCTTCAGTCTAGGGTTTTGTGTTTGAATTCTTGGAGATAAAGATGCAATGTGAAAGTTTGGGAAAGTCATTTCATTCCCTCTCATTAAACTTTCAAAAAGTTTCAAATTCCACTCAATTTCACTCAATCAATCACACAACAATCAAACAAACAATCATAGATATCTATTTAATATAACATTCCAAAATTTAGAATTTTGGGATGTTACAAAACATCTACCGATAGCCTGTCCTACGGTAACGGACACTTGGAGTTGTATCCCGATCGATACAACTAGAACTGGATAATGGATATGAGAAATGGATATGAGAAATGGCTTGTGATGAGAAATGGATAGTATGGCTCTGGGATTGCTTTCTCGCAGGGAGTCGAGAAAGGATCTCTGGCCGAGGTTGATAACACTACTACTACTTTATATTATGTTGATCTGTACTCTTCTATATGCTACAAGATGCTTGAAGATGCTAGTCTTCGATAGGCTAGGCTTTCCCCTTCTCTTCTCGCATTCTGCAGTTTAGTCCACAGATACAGCCCATTTCCTTTGATACAGATGCATACTTAGTTTAGATCTGATGTAAGTCTTGCGAGTACTTTGGATGAGTACTCACGGTTGCTTTGCTACCTGTTTTTCTCCCATACCCGTTTGTTGCAACCAAATGACGGATCCCATGAGCCAGACGAGACCACTGATGACTACTGCAACCCCGAGGGTGCCTACTACTACGTGACGGTCGCTGACGACTAGGAGTAGTTAGGAGGTTCCCAGGCAGGAGGCCTTGCCTTTTCGATCAGTGTTGTTTTTGTGCTAGCCTTCTTAAGGAAAACTTGTTTAACTCATGTCTGTACTCAGATAGTGTTGCTTCCGCTGACTCTTGTGTATTCGAGCTTATGTATTTGAGCCCTCGAGGCCCCTGGCTTGTAATATAAAGCTTGTATTATTTTAATTTGTGTCTAGAGTTGTGTTGTGATATCTTCCCGTGAGTCCTTGATCTTGATCGTACACATTTGCGTGTATGATTAGTGTACGATTGAATCGAGGGTGTCACAAGTTGGTATCAGAGCCGACTGCCTGTAGGATCCCCCCTTTCCAACTCCTTGGCCGCAGTTGAGTCTAGAAACCGAAAACCATTTTACTAACTTGGATGTGTGTCTTACGGGCCCACGTCGCCAATTGAGTGGTATTAGGATCTTTTATTCCTCGTCTATACTATGGGACTCTAATCTCTCTTCTATTCGGGTTAAATGGTTTTACTAACTCGAACATTAGGATCTCGTGATCACATCTGCCCGGAGAGCCCCTTATTTCAGATGATCGCCTGCTGCATCAGAAGATTCTGAAGATACTCTACGATATTCTCTCGAGACTTTGTGCTTGTTGCCTTTGCAATTCCCTACCACTGCAATATCCTTATGGATAACTACACACACTTGCCAATCTTACATTCTAACCCATTGATCTTGTTATTACAAGATGCCCTGAACTGCTCTCCTTTTTCTGAGAATCCTTTGACCTTACTGCCTTGTAGTTCCTTGTCATCTGAATACCCCTAAGGATAACTTGGTGCACCTATCGAGTATCCGCTCATCCTCAGTTGATTCATGTACTTCACAAAAGTCTTCTAATACCATCCATTCTTGTGAAAATCCTCAACAGCCTATTGTTCTTGAATTTCTTGCTTGCTTGCATTATGGTTAATACCATAAGTCTAGTAATCTTATTGTCAGCCTTGGTCATTATCATTTTGAGTCCGTTGATACAATATGTTGCGAATGCTCGCAATCCTCAATCAGATCCTAGAATTCATCCTTCCAGCTCAGACGTCATTCTAACATGTGCTGGATCTCGACCAATCTAATCGCCATCGATTGTACCCCTAAGGCTATTCTACCTATCCATCCCTAATCAAAGCATTGCTTCTGATCCCTTGTCTTGGAATTCATAATTCCTTTGCAATTGAGCTTTGAGTTAGTCAGTTGTTTCTATAATCTAATCTCCTTGCATTCTTTCTTCCTCTGGTTGAATACTGATGCTCACATCAAATCCCTTGTGGACCACCAGACCCCTTTTCGGATATTATCCGACAACATCCTTCTTATTCAATAAGCTTGTGATCCTTTCCTCGGATACACAATGCTTTTGGTAAATTGTATCCTCTGCTTTCTCAAACATGCTCTACTCCCAAGTTTGTGTTATTTACTCTTGAAATTTATGACATATGCTCCTAAGATGCCTCGATGGGTTGAAATTGTGCCTTCCCTAATCTGCGTGAACTCAAAAGTTATGCGGGTTATACTCTACTGGCTTTTCGTCAGATAAAATTTCAATACTATAGCGTCATCAAGAGCGAGAAGTAAAATGAAAGGTTATGCATTGTAGAAGTGGGAGTCGACCCTGAACCTTGTGTTCATGCCCACGGACACGGTGTGGGACTTATCATGAAAGCTTCTTGCAAGGATATTTAATCATTTGAATATTCTCCCGGTATCGTAAATTGGATCCCTTGCAGTTATGGTCTCAACCATATTTCCTCCTTGATCTCATTCACTGGGTAAGTTAAAATTACCTATCCTCTGCAAATCATTTCCCCCGTCCAACCTCTACTCTGATTTGCCTTCTGGCATTGCACCTAGTACTTGATACTGCGAAGCTTTATGCCCCATCACATCATTCCTAGCCTGATCGGCTATATTTTTTATCTTGTCAACTTCTTAACTATGCTACCTGATCCTTATGCCCGGAGCAACTTCCGATGATGAGCTAAGCTTACGGCGATCTTCCTCATCTTATCATTTCACCTCGAACAACAAGCTTGACTTTGAGCTTGTGTCGAATCCGTGGTTCTCATAGCCTTTCACTTCATCCTTCCTTTTTTGCTCGATGGCATCTTCTTAGAGTCTCTAGACAAAATTTGTCTTAATCACCGTCAACACTTTGGCTTCTTCAGAGATGCCAACTGAATTCATGGCTAGAAATACCACCCTTGCCTCTCGATGACTTGTGTCAGCATCAACAACATTCTTGTCTCCCCCCAACACAAACTTGATCATATTAATTTTGGGAATACATCCTTTTTGGCATGTCGATGGGTTGTGGCTGAGCCCGTCGACCACATCCTCATCTTTTCCCTGCTAAAATAGTGTGACTTATTTTCTAAGTTGTTTCCGATGGATCCTTGGTGTATCCAAAGTCTGACCTTTGCTTGAAACCATGTCAACGCTATCTCGAAGCATGTCTGTGGTAATACGATCTCCAATAAGAACATTTGAAGCACGATACTAAATTTTCTTTATCAATTATCTAAACACCATTGTATGGGTAATGTCATGAATTTTCTTCCCCCTTACCTAATTGGTTTTATACTTCTATCCTGTCATGGATATCATGCTCTGCTTGTCCTTGGGAAGGATATACCCCTGAATTATGTGTTTAAACACATTTTCCTTTCCATTGTTCTGTTTAATCTGACAATTACATTTTCCTTTCCATTGGTTTGTTTAAACCTTATTGTGATCTAAATTATATAAGCAGTAATATTTCCCTGCTTATGTAAACACCTCATTGTATCACTCTGTCAGTAAGACCCTGTTACTATTGTTGATGACATTCCGGTAGCCACCGATGGACGAGAACTTTGCCTAATGGCCCGCCTCGTTCAACGAGCAGGAAAATGGTTCTCTTCATCCCTCGCCCTTGGTACCGACGTTGTTGCCGACATAACTGACAGGCTACCCTCTGAGATGCCTTGCTATCATGACCGTGCAAAATGCTAGCACCCTTTCTACTTTTAACCCACATGGTGGGCCCATAACCCACAGTCCCACAGGATCGGAACTTGACTCTCCTGTATATCTTTGATTCCAAAATATTCTTGCAACTGGCTTCGTATCATGTCACGACCACCTTTCGAGAGATGATCTATTTCCGATGCTCTGAACCCCTTTCTCACACTCTGTTCAGGTATCAATTTGTCCATTCGCATGAAACTTCCTACTGTACCTTCATACTTTGCTCTCGATGTTTATTAAGTTTCAGCTCGAGAGATACTTCTGCCTCATTCCCTGAATTGTTCACTAGATAATTAACCCTATAAGGGTCAGTTCTCCGAAGTTACTCTTTACTTCCCCAATTAAATCTCGGGACGACATTTTTTGTAGTGGAGGAGATTTGTAACACCCCTAGTGTCAAGCTACAGTAATCCCCTACTAATGACGCCAAGTCATCACTGTTACTGTTGCTAATCTCACTTTGATTCAAAACCAATTCAAATTCAATTTTAAAATAAAGTCAAATAAATTATTTCTCCAAACAGTAAAACAAAAATGTTCGCTGGGTTGCAAATATTCACTAACTAAATGTCATGAGTGATTTAACATCATTTGAGATAGCTACTTTCCCCTGGGAATTAAAGCAGTTCCAAATCAGCATTTTTAAATGCTTTTCCATTTGTGAAAAATCCAAATCAATTCAAACTCCTCCCAAACTTTTTGTGGCAGGTGCCAAATATTGTAATGTGTTTATTTGGCCAAGTCCCACATTTTACAGAACCACTTTTGGAAGCTCAATATTGCAAAGCATTTTCTATAAAAAGAAATGAGCTTTAGAAATAAAACAAAAAGAAAAAGGAAAAGCAGAGGGGAGAGAAAGCCCCTGCCTCCCTGGGCCTTGGCCCATCCAGACCAGCCGGCCCATCCTAGGCGGCCCACCTCCCCTGGTCGCTCTCTTCCTCCCCTGTTCAGCCAACCGGGGCTCCTCCCGCGCGTCCCCGCCACACCACCTCGCAAGTGCCGCCCCGAGGGGATAAGGGCGACAGCCGCGCCTCCTCGAGCTCCTCCCCGCTCTCTTCCACCCAGTCGCCCTCTTGTCTTCCCACTCCTCTCTCTTCCCCCTCCCCCAGATCTAGCGCGCCGCGTCGGCCCAGGCGTAGCCATCGCCGCGGCCTCATCGTGCGCGTGGCCACCAGCGGCCGTCCTCCGTCCGCCTGCGTACAGGAGACCCCCTCATCCTCGACCACGACGACCGCGACCACGCCACGGACCTCGGAGCCCCTCTGCCTCGCCGGATTGCCACCTTCCTCCGCTTCGGTCGTTGTCGTCGCCGTACACTCCGGCCACCCCCTGCTGCTACTAAGTTGTCGCCGGGCCTCCTTGTGCCTTCCCGGTGAGCTCCGGTTCCTTTCCCCTCTCCTCGCGCCTCTCTTCTCCCCCCGTAGTTGCTTCCCTCCGTTGTGCACGAGCTTGTCGCCACGGTGGTGCTCGCCGCCGTGGCCACGGTGGTGCTCGCCGCCGTGGCCACGGCTCGCAGAGCTCGCGGCCGACCATGCTCAGCACCTCCGCCTGCACCCACTGCACGCACCCGCTACTCCTCCCACTTCCCCTGGCGCCGTCCTCGATGGGCCAGTGCTTCGGCCGCCGCCGCGAGCTCGTCTCTAGTGAGCTCGTCGCCTTCCGCCTACTGTCGACTGCGGCAATGGATCCGCGCGAGCACCAGCCGCCCGTAGAGCCGCTCCGCGCGGCAAGCCGTGTCCCGAAACCCCATCGTCGTCGAGCGCCCAAAGGCCACCACCGCCCGTGCTCCACGCCGACGCCGTTTCTGGGCCGGCCACCACCACGGTTAGCTGCGGCTCGCCGCTCCCGTTCGAACGGCGTCGACCGCGTCCGTTTTGGCCCCCTGTAGGAGAAATCCAGCCTCCCGAGCGCCTCCGCCGCCTCTCTGTGTCGCTGACGGCTGAACGCTGGCCGCGCCAACGTGGCCGACTGGGGGCCACCCCAGGGCCACTGCTCGGTGGGTCCCAGGGGCCCCAACTGACCCATTGACCCCGGTCAACTGTGCTGACTTGGCGCTGCAGCCACTAACCAGTGGGCCCGTCCCGTTTAGTTAAGTTAGTTAACTCGGTTTTAGTTAAAACCTAATCTAATCGGCTAATTAGCCACTGACACGCGGGCCCCCTACATAATTAACCTAGATTTGTTAGTTTAATGCACTGTTAGACTAACTGAGGCTGACATGTGGGTCCCACTGGACCCATAGGTCAGGTTTGACCTGGTCAGCGAGTCTGTTGACTGCTGACGTCATCAACACGTCATGCTGATGTCATATTTCCTTTTCTGTCAATTTAAATAATTTATGGAAATGCTTTAATCTTTGAAAAATCATAGCAATTAAACCGTAGCTCGGATGAAAATGTTTTCTATATGAAAGTTGCTCTGAAAAATCGAACGAATCCGAATACGCGGTACATTCACCTGTCACATGCCCCTAGCATGCTGAATATGGAATCGTCCCCTCTCTTTCATATGTCGGAATTCGTCTAACACCGGGGATTCATCCTCGGATGTTTATCCCCTCCGTCTGCAACGTGTAGTACTACGTTAGGACAACCCTAGCTCTGCCTATCGACTTGTTGTCCTGTTATGCACTTGCTTGCTATGTATTTACTGTTTCTTTCCCCTCTTCTCTCCGGTAGACCCCGAGACCGATGCCGCCCCTATGATCGACTACGTCGACGACTCTTTTCCCTTTACAGCAGATCTTCCAGGCAAGCAAACCCCCCTTGAGCATTTCGATATCGCCCATTTCTTTCCCCTCATGCTTGCATTAGAACTGCTACTGCTTTCTGTATGATCCTACTCTGATGCATAGCCTGTTGTTGTTACCTGCTTTCATACCTTACCTGTTTATCCTAAACTGCTTAGTATAGGTTGGTTAGTGATCCATCAGTGACCCCCACCTTGTCCCAGTTGCCTCGCTTTACGTTCGATGACTCGATCAACATGATCGACGTCCAGGCCCCGACACCGCACATCACCCCCCTAGTTGAACGACTCTGCAGAGTTACCATCGAGTGCCGAGGGTGGAACCTCATACATCGCTCCTGATGAGAACTCTGTAGTGTAGCTAATCGGTCGTGGGCATCGAGGGTGATTTCCTCCTTAACCACTTCCGATACGGCTCTGTCGTGCAACCCCTCAAGTGTGAACCTCGAGGGTGGATCCTCTTACGTTCACCTTGATGATCACATCGAGTGGAATTCACCAGGGGTGATTCCTCGGGTTTTTCCTTTGGTGTTAGACACACATTTACTATGGTTACTATGACTTTACACTGAACCATGTTACTAAAGACGGGTCGTCCCTGAGGGGTACCCGCGCGAGCTTAATAGCAAGTGATGTGGAGTCGGGTTGACCTGGAAGGTGCCCGCGAGATACTTACGAGGCATGGCCGGGCATTCTTAGCCCTTGCCGCAATGTACTCGAGACGGGGCGACGAGGTCACATCAATCGTGAGTCTCTGCTCGTTACCGCGTGCTTCTAATCCACTAAGATTTGGATATTTGATCCGAGGGGCCTTTGGCCTGATAGCACTAACCATCACGTGGGCATAGTATGGGCGTTCTGCGTCATATACATCAGCCGGAGCTTAATAGACGTCAGCGACTGAGCGGCGCGCGCCGGGTTGGACTGTGTAGGCTCCTGCCTTGTTGAAGGAGGTAGCTAGGTCTGCTCACCGGCCGCGTACGCAACGTGCAGGAGTTCCCGAGGAGATGGCCCATGACCCCTGGGGGCATAGGCTTAGTCCGGCGTGTTGACCTCTCTATTAAGCCTAGGTTGGGTTGCGGCGTATTGTTTGGCTGAGGCCGGGCATGACCCAGGAAAGTGTGTCCGGCCGGAGTTATTCGAGCATGGTGGGTAAGTTGGTGCACCCCTGCAGGGAAGAAAACATCTATCGATAGTCTGTCCTATGGTAACGGACACTTGGAGTTGTATCCCGATCGATACAACTAGAACTGGATAATGGATATGAGAAATGGATATGAGAAATGGATTGTGATGAGAAATGGATAGTATGGCTCTGGGATTGCTTTCTCGCAGGGAGTCGAGAAAGGATCTCTGGCCGAGGTTGATAACACTACTACTACTTTATATTATGTTGATCTATACTCTTCCATATGCTGCAAGATGCTTGAAGATGTTAGTCTTCGATAGGCTAGGCTATCCCCTTCTCTTCTGGCATTCTGCAGTTTAGTCCACAGATACAACCCATTTTCTTTGATACAGATGCATACTTAGTTTAGATCTGATGTAAGTCTTGCGAGTACTTTGGATGAGTACTCACGGTTGCTTTGCTACCTCTTTTTCTCCCATACCCGTTTGTTGCAACCAGATGGCGGATCCCAGGAGCCAGACGACACCACTGATGACTACTGCTACCCCGAGGGTGCCTACTACTACGTGACGGTCGCTGACGACTAGGAGTAGTTAGGAGGCTCCCAGGCAGGAGGCCTTGCCTTTTCGATCGATGTTGTTTTTGTGCTAGCCTTCTTAAGGCAAACTTGTTTAACTCATGTCTATACTCAGATAGTGTTGCTTCCGCTGACTCTTGTGTATTCGAGCTTATGTATTCAAGCCCTCGAGGCCCCTAGCTTGTATTATTTTAATTTGTGTCTAGAGTTGTGCTGTGATATCTTCCCGCAAGTCCCTGATCTTGATCGTACACATTTGCGTGTATGATTAGTGTACGATTGAATCGAGGGCATCACAGGTAGCCACCTCTCTGTCGGTAGTCTGGTCCTGAAGCTCCCTCGACAAAACCGCCCGGAGGGCCTAGAAATGGCCTCTCAGCAGAACCATCACTCTGCCAAGCATAACCACGACCACCTCCCGTAGATGACGATCCACGGTGTTGACCATCCCCATGAGCATCATAGCCATCGTCCCCCAACTGTCCCCGGGGCGGATCATTAGACGCTCCAGCCACCACGTTCTGCCTCGTCTGCGTTGGGCCCGAGCGCTTTTGCGTCGGCCTCGCGACGTAGTGAGGTGGTGGCGCGGCACGAGGCTGTACGTCGGCAAAAGTGGCCTGGACAACCGGCCGTGGGCCATTGGCCTGGACAACCGGCCGAGGGCCATTGGCCGAAGCATGCACTGGCGGCCTTGGCAGAGCAGCTCCACGCCCCACAGCCGCAGAAGTCGGAGGCCTCGGCGGAGCAGCGCCGCGCCCCACAGCCGTAGGCGCCAAAGCCGGCGGCGGTGGCCGAAGTTCGAGAGCGCCATGACCGGCAGCCGGTATCGCGCCCGCCGCCAGCGCTGGTCGCGGGCCTGGCGGGTTTCCATGCCCTGCAACGGCCCCAGGTCGCAGCCCCGGCGGCGCGCCACGCCCTGCCGGCAGCACCGGCCGCTGCCCTAGCTGACCGCCACCACGTTCATCCGGCGCCGCCCCGGCCCCCACATGATTCTTCGGATCGGCGGAAGGAGCGCTCCCCCGCCCAGCCATGGAAAGAGGAGGAATGCGAGTGGCATGGCCAGGTACGCACTGAGGAAAGCCATGCACCACCGTACGCTTGGCAACCCTAGGCGGCGGCAGAGAAGATCGATCGCGATGATCGTCGTCCCTGCATGGCCCGATATGCACAGCAGGAGCATCCAGGCTTTCCTGGGCCACATACCCATTGATAGCCGGTCCACTAAGCCCCTCCTCAGCTCCCCCATGTTGGGCCACATACCCACGCACGGGCTCACAGCCGGCTCGCTCATCGACAGCCCCCTCTCGGCCCAATATGAAATTCAAACGAGCAGCCCTAGCCGCCCGGATCTCAGCCGTCGTGCTGATCTCCGGCGCCGGCAGCGCTGCCTCCGATCTCCCCTTCCTCTTCTTTTTCTTACGGACAACCCGAGTCCAGGCATCTTGCGGGAAAAAATCTGACAAAGTCAGGGGTTGGATGCATACCTTAGGTAGAGGTCCTTTCCAAGGCCGGATCGCAGTCGCCGCCGTCCTCCGGTGAATGATCCGGCGAACAACCTCCACCCTATCCTCTGTACGCAGCCCGATCCGCGCCGGATCATCGCCCAACACAATGTCTTCGACCAACGTGGCCACCTCTTCTTCCGAGTACCCAGGGCTGAAAGCGTCGCAGATCACGTCGGATGGCGTCGGTGAGTAGTCGGCCGGCGATCTGTCAGCGGGATCCCCGTCGTCGTCCGAGCCCGCGAGAACCCAGAAACGCCCCCTACACGCATCGTAGAAGGTCCTGCAGGCACCGGTGGCCGGCTCGCGGCGTTCGCCGCGGGCGCTTCCCGAGTCACCTCAGTCCCCATCATTTTTGAGTCCCCATCATTTTATGTACAACCTATGACCTGGAATAAGCTTCCAGCAAGCAACAAAGGAAATCGAGGAGAAAATCCTCGGAGCCAGTAAATGTAAGTCAACTCAACATTGACAATCGTCTGATGGATAGTATACACCCAGTGGAAGGGAAACCTTCACAATCTAGCTTCAGTTTGCACACACTAGTTGGACAATCGAAACACTTAGACTCACGTGTATTGAGAAATCACATTGAGTCATCAAGGGTGCATGGAATTTCACCAACTATATCGATTCTAGAGAATCTTTCGACCGTAAGTCTATAATTTTCGACATTTATTTTTCTATTACAATTACAAAAACCATTCTGAATGATCATTATACAAGGACAATCGTGAGCTCCGACTGCCTCAATGGAAGGATGCAATACAGGCGAAAATTGCCTCGCTTAACAAAAGAAAGATATTCACTGAAAGAATACCGACACCTCCCAATATTTTTCCTATGGGGTTCAAATGGGGTTTTCTCCAGAAATGGAATGAGAACAATGAGGTGGTGAGATATAAAGCAAGGCCTGTGGAACAGGGGTTCACGTAGAGACCCGACATTGATTTCAACGAGACATGTTCTCATGTAATGAGTGGAATCACTTTTTATACCTTATATCTTTGGCAGTGCAAAATCGTCTATCTATGCAGTTGATGGAGGTTGTGACCACGTATATTTACGGGTCACTAGATTAGGACATATACACATGAAGGTTCCTGATGGACTTACGTTATGAATGCAAGCGCAAAATACAACATGTATTATGTAAACTGGATAAGTCATTATATGACTTAAAGTAGTCGGGATGGGTGTGGTACAACCGACTCGGCGAGTTCCTTCTTCGGAAAGGTTACTCCAAAAATGATGATTGCCCACGTGTCTTATCAAAAAGTCCTTTACATGATTTTGCATCATTTCAGTACACGTCAATGACCTCAACATCATTGGCAACACACAAGACGTTGATGAAGTACACAATCACCTAAAGATGGAATTTGAGATGAAGGATTTGGACAAAGACAAATTTTGCTCAGGTCTTCAACTTGAGCACCTTTCCTCAGGAATCATGGCACACCAAGTTACCTATGTCTAGAAAATATTTGAGAAATTCAGTATGAAAAAATCATATCCATCTAAAACTTCCATGGTGGTTCATTTTTTAGACGTAGAGAAAGATATGTTCGGGCCAAGGGATGATGGAGAAGAAATGTTGGGACCCGAGGTTCCATATTCGAGTGTCATTGGAGCACTCATGTATCTTGCAAATTGCACAAGACCCAACCTTGCATTTGCAGTAAATCTAATTGCTAGACACAACGTAGCTCCCACCAACCAGCATTGGTCACGCGTGAAAAAAAATCATACCTCCAAGGCACATATGATCATGGCCTATTTTCCAGTTCTAGATAAATTAAGACTCTAATATGATTGGATACACAGATGTTCGCCATTAATTTGATCCCGATAATGGGTGATCATAGACCGGCTTTGTGTTCCTACATGGTGGGGCTACCATAGCATGTGAATTTTTCGAAACAAGTGGAAACATCACCAATCATTTTGAAACAATTTCATTATATGAGGCATCACGTGAATGTGTGTGGCTTCAAAGAATTATAGACCACATACAACAGTCATGTGAAGAATCACTTGCAATTATGTATGAAGATAATGTGTCTTGTGTTGCATAGATGCAAACAAGTTACATCAAGAGCAATATCACTAAGAATAATGCTCCTAAGTTGTTTTCCCCCATGAACTCTAGAAAAGCGGGGAAATAAGAAACTTGCAAGTTAAATTATGCGAAAATTTTGCTGATTTATTTACCAAGTCTCTACCAACTTATATATTCTAGAAATATGTTCATGAAATTGGTATGCGACGATTTCGGGACTTGCAAGAATTAGAGCGAGTATCTTCCTGAACTATGTCTGTTCAAAGCATCATATTACACTCTTTCTCTTTGTGAGTTTATGTTTCAGATCCTCATCAAGGATAAGAATTGAAGAACTTTTGAAGGAGAATCCTTTCGAGGTGATGGTACTACAATGGACAATCTTTCAAGATGATGGTACTACTTGGAAAGTCGTGTGAACATGGACAAGCATATATTAGGGTTAGTGTTGTGATTAATTAGCACACACTCCTTAATCAGATGGAAATCTCCCCTTGCGCAATCATCGTTCGGTTGCCATCTGCAACTGACACATCTTTCTATTCTTTCTCAGTCTTCGGCAACCAACGTCTCTCTGGATCGTCGTGTTTGTTCCATCCACAACGATGAAACTTTTATTGATTAGTTTCCTGTTTTTTTGTTTTCACTTTTTTAGTTTCGTTTATACTTTCAAATATTCAAAACACATATATTACAAAAGACACATTACATAAAAATATTTGAAAAAAATGCTAACCAAGCATTTGGAGTTGTTAAATGTCCATAAAGGAAATATTTCTCATGTATATGAAAAATACACAATATGTGTGAAAGAAGTTGATCATGTGTTTAAATTTTTTAATCAAGCATTTGAAAAAAATGTTAATCACGCGTTTGAAAAATGTGTATAGAAAACGGTTGACCACGTATTGAAAAGAATGTCAAACTTGTATTTGAAAAATGTAAATCAAGCATTGTAAACTTTCAAAATATGTATAGAAAATAATATTGACCATGTATTAAAAAATATTAATCAAGCATTTGAAAAATGTTTAAAATGTGTATAAAAAATGTTGACATTATATTAAAACATGTTAACGAGCATTTAAAAAAATGTTAAATGTGTATAAATAAAATTTCATGTATACCAAAAATACTTTATACAGCAAATATACAATATGTGCGTAATTTGATCATGTATTTAGAAAATTTTAATCAAGCATTTGAATAAATAAATAAAGATGTATTTGAAAAAAATTAAGCAAGCATTTGAAAAATGTTAAATGTGTATAGAGAAAGTGTTGACCATGTATTAAAAATTATTAATCTTATATATGAAAAATGCTAAAGTGTGCATAGAAAAAATGTGAACCATGTATTAAAAAATGTTAATCTTGTATGTGAAAAATATTAATCAAGCAATTGAAAAATGTTTAAAACGAGTATAGAAAAAATGTTGACCATGTATTAAAAAATGTTAATCTTATATTTGAAAATGTTAAATACTCCCTCCTTCCCATATTGTAAGACGTTTTTTGACACTACACTGGTGTCAGAAAATGTCTTATATTATGGGACGGGGGAGTATGTATTAGAAAAATATGATTTACATATATGAAAAGTGTAAAATGAAAACCAAAAGAAATAAAATAAATAAAAGAAAGGAAAAAAATGAAAATCAAAAAAGAAACAAAAGAAATCAAAGAAAAAGAAAATGAAAAAAATAAAGAAACAAGTGCAAAATGAATGGAAAACAGAAAGAAACAAAATAAAACCAAAAAGGAAAAGTAAAACCATTGACAAAAATTGTTGTAAAAAAGACACAGTAAACTGGCCGGCGCAGAAACAACAAGAGGAGGAAAAACATTCAACAAGATGAGAGCTATTCTCACTGTAATCGAGATGTAGCTCTCACGGCGGTGCAGGTACATACATTAAACATTAGTAGAAGAAAAGCCTTCGGCTAATATGAACGTTGGGCTGGCCTGGATACCTTGTGCCAGATAACAGGCTTGAATTAACCCATGACCTCAAATTTGGACACACCCCGCACGTAAAAAGCAAAACCACCCCTCAAGAAAAAACGGAGCTCCTCGAAATCATTATTTAAGAAGTACTCGTTGCAAAGAACACTTTACTTTTTCAAGCCGTGACAAGTGGCGCACATGCAGCGCGCCACTTGTCGCAACCTGAGAGTTTTTTTCTTTTTTAGTAGATCCGTTTATTCAAAACGTTTTATCTTTTAAACCGTGTGTCCAAATCTCGAACCGTTTTCATCATTGGATTCCTCGCGTCGAGATTTTCAAAACTAGATCCCATGTTGATAGGTTTTGACGAACTTTTTTTCACGGAAAAAATCGGGTGAAAAACCGAACCGGGAATATGTTTTTTTTCTTTCCGAAAGAGGCACGCCCGTGCCTCTCGCGAAATCACACCCGTGCCTCTCGTGGAAACAAAACCGTAACTCTCGTGGAAGGAAAAAACAGAAAACACATTTTTTTTTCTCCGAGAGGCACGGCCATGACTCTCGCGAAAGCACAACCGTGCCTCTCGCAGAAGCAAAACCGTGACTCTCGTGAAAAAAAACAGAAAACATGTATTTTTTTCCGTTGCCGAAAGGCACGGCCGTGACTCTCGCTAAAGCACAACCGTTCCTCTCATGGGAAAAAACCGTGACTTTCGCGGAAAAAAAAACAAAACGTGTTTTTTCCGCACAAAAAAAATAATCGATTTTTTTTCGAAAAGTTAAGGAAGACCGAGGAAAACCAAAACGTCGAAAAAACCTGTTTAAAAAGTCGAAAACGCGTGTGGAAAAATAAAAATAAAAACAAAATCCAGAAGAAGCGTCCATTGCGCGACACGTGGCGAATGGCTGGAAGCGCACCAAGTGACGCTAATTGTTGCGAGGCTCCCAAAGAAGCGTTCGTTAACTAGTTGCTCCCCTTCGATGCCGATTAGGAGAAGCTGTGCCTGCAGCAAGGACTTGTGGGCTACTTCTACTTTGGCCCAACTTACGACTGGTTTTGGAAGCGTTTTAGCGAATCATTTTTTCCTTCGTTAAAGCCAGGTCTCGATTCGTTACTGTTTTCACGAACTGTTTTCAAGCTGGATTCTAAAGTAGATGGCAAAGAAAAAACAACCAGAATCAAAAGTAAAAAAGCTAGTGAACTAAATTGTTAATTTTGAACGAATATCATCGATAAAATATATCCTCTGAAACAATACTTGAGGAGGACATAAGCTACAATTAACAATTTGATCATCATTTCAAGGGAAAAAATTGGTCAACAGTATTTGAAAATGAAAACACAAATAAATAAATAAAATGTATATTTGAGAAAATTCAAGAATTTGAAATTTTTCACAAATTTAGTATAAATTTCATGAAATTTCAAAAAAAATTACAAGTTTGAAAAAGGTTCATCGATTTTGAAAAAGTTCACCGATTTGATCAAAAGTTTAATAATCATAAAAAGTTCATTGATTTTGAAAAAAATCATCAAATTTGAAAAAAGTTCGTCGGTTTTGAAAAAAGTTCATCAAAATTGAAAAAAACATAGATTTGAAAAAAGTTCACAAAATTGAAAACAAAAGTTCATCAATTTTGAAAATAAGTTCAGCAAATTTGAAAAAGTCCATAAAATTTCAAAAAGACTTCTTCTATTTGAAGAAAACATTCACATATTTGCAAACAGTTCATCTACCCGGAAGAAGAGAAAAGAAAAACAAAAAACAAAAAAGAGAAAAGGGAAAAGGAAAAAGAAAGAAAAACTAAAACCGTAAGTGTCAAATAGGATCCACCGCCTAAAAGCTATACCTTTGGTACTAGTTCCTTTGCCTCATAATATAAGGGCGTTTTTTACACTATAAAATAAAATGTTCAGTTTCCTGTGGTTACAAAGTTCCAAGACAGGAACATCAATTAGTTTACCGCCGAAATGAACATCAACTTTTTCTTTTGAGTGTGACATGAACACCAAATTAGTTGCACACGAGGTCATCAAATCCCGCAGCCTCTAGAAGGTCAGGCATATTAAACAAACCATCTAGTTTCCAGGACTCTTTCGGATATGACGGTGATGGATTAGGTTAGGTTCTAGTTTATGCCGTCTTCCAAAGCTAGCTTAGTTTTTCATTTTTGAGCTGGAAAGCTAGCATAGTTAACTAGACGTACCAAGGGTGACCACATAACTAATTTCCCCTTCTTGGAGTATATAAAATAGCGAGATAATAGAGAGATAGGGCGGAGGACCAATAATGAAGTACTCCTATGCTGCTTCCATTGCTTGAGTCGTAGGCAGTTGACGAAAATCTGGTCAGGGGAGACATTTTCCGTCGGTCCGAAACTTTGAACAGTTCTTGACCAACCATGGACCAGGGACCGGGTTTGCCGCGCTGCTAAGTACTACTCCTCCGTAGTAGGAGTACGTGCCACCAAGCCGGATCTGGCACCGTTTCGCGCTTCATCAGATTGACAAAAAGGATGTGCTCTAGAGTCTAGCTAGCCTCTTTGATTTCTTTGTCTTAGCTTGTGCGCGTACTGATCTGTGGCTCAAGGTCCTTTGCGGAAACGCATTGTTTACTACTGTTTATTACTCGGTTCCTTCCGATTCCAAGAAAAACACGCTGCGGAGCTGGGTCTCTGGAGTTTACCCCCCTTTCTTTCTCTTCAAGGTACCGATGAGCTGAGCGATGAATATATGCAACTATTTTTACGTGTTGGTTGTGGAAACGCATTGCTTCTAGGGGATCAAAAAGTTAGCTCTCCAACGCAACCATGGTTGACCTATTTGTTAACAAATTGGAGAGGCTCAACGCGACAGACCTGGTCCAGCTAGCCAGGCAACGTCCGGATGCATGCATTGTTAATTGATCAAGCTGGTTGACATGATTGCCGTGCGTTCGCTGCTGTAATCAGTGACATGATCAAACCTCACTAGGTGACACTAGCTACATACTTAACTAGTAGGTGCGGTTGTGTTCATCTGTAAACGTGATGTTAATCAAGAAGTAATCTGACCAAGCTGCACTTGTCAATATGCCAGTATTGTTTGAAGCTATCAATCCAGGGAACAACTTTCAGAGACCGAGTTCTTTCAGTTACGTTGGTAAGGCCCCGATGAGTTTGTTAATCAAGGGCCAAAACATCAATCAGCCTACATAGTCGTGGAATTTTTTGTATTTTACAGCAAAGACATTGGTGACTGGAATCAGTGCAAGGATTTTATAACCTTCTGCGGGAAACGTTCTTCCTGTGAAATTCTCGTGTTACAAAGGGATTACGTAATCGGCCGATGTACACTTTTTCCAGGGAAAAGTGGTTAAATAAACTAACTAGTTGAAATCACTCTCTGACTACACTATCTACTTGACCGAGCGACGTGCAACGAGTTGACTCCATATTATCAAACAAACTTTAAAACGCCACGTCATGTCCTAACGATGCAGCTAATTGAGGGGATATATTTGACCCTCGATTAATAACTGGTCGGGGCCTTTGGTCTACTTCTCCACGTTAAGCTTGGCACGTGGTCCACGATCGACCCTCCTGCGTATCCCAGAACTTCAACAATGAATCTGGTAACTGGAATAGAGAGAAAAATGGGCAAGACACCCCAATAGTGAAGCAAATGATATCCGGACGCCAAGATGCATGGCTCCAAATCAGCGACCTCACACTTGCACAAAAAGGATACAGGTGTACACATTCAGAGAAACAAGGATACATTTTTTTTTGAGGGTCAGAAACAAGGATACATGTGCATGGGGCGCTGCCTTCCTGGATACCTCGATGGCGATCGGGCGACAGGGACCTTCGGCGCACCTTGACTAAGAGTGGAATTTCGGTGACATCGCTGCCGCGAGGAAACTTCGCCCGGACTGGTCCTGGACGTCGCCTCAGCATGTCCTTCCTACCGTATCGACCAAGATCACACTGTTCCGACCAAAATGGCTGGTGGTTATTCTTTCTCCCCCGTCCATCTCCGTAGTTCCCTTAGGCCTTGGCGTCCGTGTCGCGCCATTGCGATCTAGGAGTATTTAACGGCCGTCTTCTTCCCGAGCCTTCCTCCAATTCACCCCGCCCCGGTGCTGATCACTCTCTGGTCGGCTTACCAAATGACGGGAACACTCAGGCGTCATCGATTGCGCAACACGTACGTAAGCCCGGGTGTTCAACTTCAAGTGAAAAAACTAACCGATCCGGCGAGTCACTGTCTCACTGACACGCGAGTTCGTTCGATGGATACGAGTAGAAGCGTGCATTGTTGTACTTGTACGTCTTCCACAAGCAATCATCCAGACACGTATCATGTTCTCCGTTGGAACTTGGAAGTGCAAGGTCGGCGAGCTTGAGCTTTGACCACGCATCCTGCTCGTTCAGCTGATAGAAGAAGCACGCGCCGGCCCAGCCGGTGAATGCCAACGATCGTGGCGTCCCATCATAGATCCTATAAGTGCTACTTCCTCCGTTCCAAATTACTTGTCACAGGTATGGATGTATCTAGATGTATTTTAGTTCTAGATACATCCATTTCTGCGACGAGTAATTTGGAACGGAGGGAGTACACGGCCACAAAATCTTGGACCGGGAAAATAATTAATTAACCAAAATCGACAAGGACTCTGACATTTTTTAGTTGGAATATATACTACTACTTGGATTCTTTCCACAACAGGCAGGTTAGGTGGGTTGAGCATGAGAAACTGACTGATTATCTATGTTTTTCGAACCCAAACCGTATTGCTCCATCTAATTAACTAGTGGCGCCTCTTGAAATTAGACTGAGTTCGAATTTGGTAGCTATAACATCAGTCTGACGGGGATATATATGCGCGAGATGTAGGGTGAGGTGCAGAAGCATTCCCCTACCAATTAGTACTTCGTTACTAGCCCCATTCTGAAACAACCTTATATCGATCAATTAAAACTGGCAGTGAGAAAATTCAGACGTGTATCCCCATGGTCTGGAAGCAGGCACTTTCCTGCCACGGGAAAATTCACACTACGGATGCACGTGCATGTGGTACACACAGAGAAACGAAGAGACATCTCGATCAATGCCGATCGCCACGGCGCCAAACAGATTTTCTCCGTGGAGCCGTACGTGGACTGGAACAGGAAGACCGCCGAGATGTTGCATGGTTTGAACTGAAAGGCTAATACACCCCCTTTCAGATACACTAGTGCTACAAGCCTATGCACAAGTGAACAAACGGTCACGCACACAAAAGTAACCAGACGTCCACGTCCATGTAACTCCAGCGCCCTGCTTTTCCAGGAACCTTCACCTCTCGCTCTCAAAATCATCCCGCGCCGGTCGTCCAATCAACCCACTCACCAACTTTCCCAGGCAACGGTACGATGCGCACGAAACCGTCACGCCCTATGACCTCAATCAAAGCCCCATGTGCCACAATTCGGCCCGGCCGGAGCCCGCAACAAAATTATTATCCGGCGGATTCCGGGAACCTGCGGGGGCCAATCCACAGCCACAGAAGCGCAGTGGCGATATCTTGAAACAAAGATCGTCTCCCTGACCGGACCTTGTAATCTTGCGGCCGCGCAACCCTATATAAACGCCCCGCCAACAAAACCCCCCATCACCTCCTCACCCCAAAGCAGCTTAGCTTAACCAACTTGGCTCAGCTGGTTGATCGCTCAGTCCGCTTCAGCTTCATCGCGCGCTCTCCTTGGCTTCGTCTCATTGCTGCTGCTGCTGCTGTACGTGTTCGATCGAGATTGTTGGGATGGACAAGCTGAGCGTGCACCACGGGCAGCACAACGGCATCTCCAAGCCGCCGGTGCACCACCACGGCAAGGGCGGCGGGAAGGGCAAGGGCGGCGGCAAGGGGATCAAGGTCGTCTACATCTCCAGCCCCATGATGCTCACCGCCAGCGCCGAGGAGTTCCGCGCCATCGTGCAGGAGCTCACGGGCCGCGACTCCAACGTGGCCGACCACGACCTCCCGGGCGTCCCGTCCTACTACTCCTCCTCGTCCTCCTCCTCCTACTCCTCGTACGGGCGCGCCTCCCCGACGGCCGGGGCTACGGCCGCTGCGGGCGCCCGGGCTTTGCCGCCGGCGATGCCGTCCACGGCGGACTACGCGGCCGGCGCCGGAGCCATGCCTCCGCCGTTCCAGAGCATGTATGACCAAACGGGAGGCGCCGGCTTGCTTTACGGCCCAGACTACTGGTAGGATCGGAGATCGGTCACCTCGTGGCGGGCGACGGTTCGGCATGCCATCCAATCCATCACTTGCATATGTGTGAATTTGCTGTCTACAGTCATGCTTCATGTTTCTTCGATTTTCGATCGACTTGTACTGGAGATGGTAATGTCATGTTGATACGAGAGCTTAGTACATATTTTCGTTTACTTGTTTTTTGCCTTTGTTGTTCGAGATCTTCTCCCGCCGTCATGGCAGCATCACCTTTCATTTATGCTCGTATATGTTTGGAATCAAGCTACTCTCTTTTGCTTTGGATCATGATAAATATCACACGGGTGGTACAAACACATACAAACTCCAAGGTTTTTTATGGCAAGTTTAGTGACGTGAGGACGGCAACTTAATTGTCAAGCATGGCAACTTTTTTTTTTCGGCTGACAAGTTTCAAGATCTTTTAGGTTTACATTTTCTTTTCGAACGATAATTTTACTTGTAGAAAACATCAGAGCCGGAGTGCTTCATGCCACACATGCGGCACTTATCATTTAAAATTGTTTTATTACTAGCAATGTGTCCGTGCGTTGCAATGGATCCAAAGTAAAACAATACACTAAAAATATACTCGTATTAGGTTACACTCAAAATATATTCCTTGTTTTTTTATGTGAGGCAGGGATGTAGTTGCTTTCAAAATACTAAGGGTTTTCTATAAATTGAAGCAGAGAAGTGGGGTCTTGTTACAAAAATGTCACAGCTTACCTCACAATCATTGAATGTAGATCTGATAGTCGGAAATGAGGGTTTTCTATAAATTGAAGCAGAGAAGTGGGGTCTTGTTACAAAAATGTCACAGCTTACCTCACAATCATTGAATGTAGATCTGATGGTTGGAAATGACGGATGATAGACACACCATCAACACCAACAAAGTCTTTTATACGACTAGAGATACGATCCCACTAATCCTATTTTTTAAAGATATATAAAAAAAGCCAGTTGCTCCATTTGTTTCATAATTTTTGTCAACATGAATTATGAAACGAAGGGAGTAATAAATAGCATGATTATTGTGTGGAAAATCTCTCATGTTTCATATTAATTAAACAAGTTATATATGATGCCTCTTTGTCTGCGTGCAATGTTTGCATTAATAAATATTATAGTATGAGGCAGCTTTATGATCAGTAGTATGGTTAAGGTACCGACGTATCAAACAAAAGATTGAATTGCATTTGGACACCTCGGTGGTTGTTTGGATTAGAAGAATTTAAGTTAGATCTAATAAATATTATAGTATGAGGCAGCTTTATGATCAGTAGTATGGTTAAGGTACCGACGTATCAAACAAAAGATTGAATTGCATTTGGACACCTCGGTGGTTGTTTGGATTAGAAGAATTTAAGTTAGATCTAATAAATATTATAGTATGAGGCAGCTTTATGATCAGTAGTATGGTTAAGGTACCGACGTATCAAACAAAAGATTGAATTGCATTTGGACACCTCGGTGGTTGTTTGGATTAGAAGAATTTAAGTTAGATCTAATAAATATTATAGTATGAGGCAGCTTTATGATCAGTAGTATGGTTAAGGTACCGACGTATCAAACAAAAGATTGAATTGCATTTGGACACCTCGGTGGTTGTTTGGATTAGAAGAATTTAAGTTAGATCTAATAAATATTATAGTATGAGGCAGCTTTATGATCAGTAGTATGGTTAAGGTACCGACGTATCAAACAAAAGATTGAATTGCATTTGGACACCTCGGTGGTTGTTTGGATTAGAAGAATTTAAGTTAGATCGGGATTTAGGAGAAATTTAAGAAAAAACAGTTTTAGTTAGTTTTATGTTGTCATACGTTTGTGCATTTTTTGTTTGGATTAAAAAGGCCATTCTTATAATAGATTTGCTAATTTTCATCTAGATGATATTTAGTTATGTCTTGTCTAACTTTTAAAACCGTAGGATGCTTGTTACATGGGGGGGGGGGGGGGGGGGGGGGGGGGGGGGGGGGGGGGGGGGGGAGGCGGTCCACTGGTGCACACATACGCGTTTTCGTGGGAGGTCCTTGCTAACTGGGTCAAATAGTCGACCTGTCGTAGGCAACAACCGACTGGACCGGCCCATCAAGGATGCACATGGCGTGACATTTTTTTAGGTACTTATTTATCATGTTTTATATTCTGCAAATATGGTTCCCATTTTTGAAAAATTGATCGGCATTGCCAAAAAATTATTCAAAATTTCAAAAAATGTTCGTAAAATTAAAAAGTGTTCATGTTTTCAAATTTGTTTGAAATATCAAAAATTGTCCGTGTTTTTGAATATTATTCAAAGCGTAAAATAAGTGCTAGTGTTTTAAAAAATATACCTTTTTTCAAAAAAATATTCAGAATTTCAAATTTTATACCTGATTTTCTAAGTTGCAACATTTTCTGAAATTCCATATACTTATTGGAAAAATAACAAAATAAGATACTACAAATAATTTTAAAAAAATCCAAATATTTTTGAAAAAGGTAAACAAGTGTGAACCTTTTGTTGAAAATGCAATTAGGTTTGAAAATTTTGAACATTTTTTGAAATCACAAACATATTAAAAATTAAAAACTTGGTTTGGAAACATGAACAATTGTTTCAAAGTCTCCAACTTTCTTTGAAGAATGTGAACACTTTTCAAATTTGCAAATATTTTTTAGAATTTTCCCTTTTTATAAAAAGGGAAAATTTCAAAACTGAGAATAATTATTGAATTTTATTGGGTTTTTGTTCAAATTTTGAATTTTGAACATTTTTGTGGTGAAGACGAACAATTTGTTTAAAAGACATTGGAAATTTTCGAAATTTGTGATTATTTTTTTAAAAGGAAGGACAAGAAAGAAAAAAAACGTCCCTGTATATCTTGAGGACTATTTGGCGCTCACAGGATTTCCCCGTTTTCGTGCGTTTCCCTTGCCGTCTTCGTTTCTTGTTGGGTCGGCGGCAGGTTGCTAGGGATCTTCTCTTGCTAGGGATTTTCTCTGTACCGTGGGATAAAGAAACCGCCTTTGTTCAATGCACCTTCTATAAGAGCAGCTCCAGCCGTTCGCTCCCACAGGACCTGAAAAAACGACGTCTGAGGTCGAATCAACGTTTGCTTCCGACGTAGGGGCGATTGCGTTCATAGTCGCCGCCCCAGGTCGCCCCCGGCGCGCCCCTTAAAATCGTGCAAACTCGGCGATCTCATACGCCGGCACAAACTCGGCGATTTTCATTGAAATTTGTATAAAAACGGAGAAAAAAAAGGCAAACTACGCCTAGAACTACCCCTAGCCCTGCTACGCCGCGGCCGCCGCCCCGTCTTCTACATGCCGAGGAGTCTGTAGAACCGGGTGTAGTCGCCGCCGTCGCCGTCGCCGTCATCGCCGCCGCCCTGCGCCTCGCTGGAGCCGACGCCGTCCCTACTGCACCCCTGCCCAGGGTCGCCGACGCGCGGGGGGTTGGACGGCCTGGGCTCGTCCTCGTCGTCGCTGTCGAGGACGATGACGCCGCCCTCCTCGCGTCCGCGACGCCGGGCCTGGAGCTCCGCGTATGCCCGGCGCTGGCGGAGCACCTGCTCACGGACGTAGTCCGCCTTCGCCCACTTGAGAGTAGTCTCGTCGGCGGCGGCCATCTCCGCGTGCTCCGGCTTCATGGGGAGCAGCTCCGACACGGGCTTCGGCCGAACAAGGCGGAGGGAACGCGGGGAGGAGGGGCGGCCATCCTCGTTGATGACGAGGGCGCCGCTGCGGGTGCGGCGCCGAAGTGGCGTCTCCTCCGGCTCCGGCTTGACGGGGCGGAGCGCCGGCGAGCCGGAGGAGAGCGAGCCAGAGCCTGACGATGAGGAGGTCCCCGCCACCATTCGCCGCGGCGTCCAGGAGCTGCCACAATGGCGAGAGAATGACGGGCCCGACGGGTAATCGAGATGCGGCGTGTTGCCGGTCTCGATGTGGTCGAGGACGGCCTCGAGGGTGCGGCCGGGCACACCCCACCACTCGCGCCGCCCGTTGGCGTTGAGGCGGCCGCGGGGGATGATGCCGTTGATGGAGGCGATCTGATCTTCGCGGCGGCGCTCGAAGTACATCGTCCATAGCGTGTGGCTGTCGGCAGCGTACCTCGGCTCATTCCGTTGCGCCTCCGTTAGTGACGAGCGGATGCGGGCGATCTCGGCCCGCCGTTCAGCCCTAGTGGGCACCGGTGGTACCGGGATGCCGCCGTGCCGCCGACGCTCAACTTCCACAAACCGGGCACCCGCATGTCTGGGGGCGTCGGATAGTCGGCCTCGTAGAGGAGGCACGCCTCGTACTCATGGAGATGGCGTCAGCCGAAGCCGTTCGCCGTCGCGGAGTCGGTGAGGGGAAGAGGGGGAGAGGTGGCTTCTAGGGGCAGACGAGGCGAGAGAAGGCATGTTGTGGCTGCTGTAGCGTTCACCGGCGGGAGGTCCGCTTTTATAGCCGAGGCGGGGCGGTGAGCGGGCGGGACGCGTGTCGCGGTGCCTGCATGCCGGGCGACACGTGGCGGAAGCAGACGGGACACGGGTCGCGACGCCTTCACTGCGCCGCACATGAGGCATCAATGGAGGCTCACCGGCGCGGCAACATGGCAGCCTTGGTATTGATTTCCGCGGGAACCGAGACGATGAGGACGATGAAGCGGCGTATCGCTGACTCGGCGGGCCCATTCCCGTTCGCATCAAAAACGCTTTCCCAGGTGCCCCCCAGCACGCCGTGTTCGCTCTGAATCCGCCGGCGCCAGTTTTGATCCAGACCGGCGAAAAAGGGCTTTTGTGACACGGCTGGGCCATTTTTCGAACGCCGGCGGCAAAAGATGGCATGGGAAGGGGGAAGGGGCTTGTTGTGGGCGTGACTGAAGATGCTCTAAGTTTTCAATGCACAGGCCGGTTTTCACTTTGTGCTGTTTTTTTTTTGTTTTTTCTGTTTTCTCTATTGGTTTTATCGGGTTATTCTTGTTCGCGGGTCGGTTTTCTTTCAATGTGATGCATGTTGTATCTGTCTAATGGGTGAGAGTTACATGTCTACCTTTACCACTTAGCTTGTCCAACCTAGTTGTGTCCACCCACCATTTAGCGTGAATATTGAGCTATATCAAAAACATTGAGCATCAGTAGGTATTACGTATGGTCAGTACTGCTGCCTTGCGTAGCTTGTGGGTGTTATACTGCTCATACAATCCGTGTGAGCGGCGTCAGTAGGTACTCACCTTCGTAGGTGGGGATTTGAGCCTTACTGACCGTCGTAGACTCGTAGTACCTCAGAGTGTGTAATGCACACAGGCCGATCAATTTAGTTGCAGATGTAAGAAAGGAACGACCATCAAATTGTGTGATTACCTGCAAAAGTTCGTGCCAATGACACGAGGGAACCTAGTGCCTCATCATTCCTTCGGTGTGGGCCAACCAGCAAAATATTCCATGACCCATCTAAATTGTGTGGAGGTCGGACTAGTAGAACTGCAGAATGTGCAAGAACTTGACAAGGGGTTGAAAGATGGTCAGTTGGAGATGATTAATACAGTACAATGGACCAATCGATTAAAGCTGACACAGCTAGTCCGCTGTCTTTCCTTGACCTTCGGGCGGACCTGGGGACCCCGGCGCCGATGGCTCTGGTCCCGGCCGCGCCCACCTCTTCGCCGACCCGCTCCTCGACCTCCTCGTGCATCGTCCTGGGTGGGGTGTCGACGGTGGTGGTCACCCCGGTGGCCGCTCCTCCACTCCCGCCTCGGTCTGCGGCGTACTCCAGGAGGGGCCGGTCGACCTCGACCCCGGTGACCTCCTCGCGACGCAATGCTCGGATTGAGGCGGCCAGACCGGCGGGCAGCCCGGCTCTGCCCATCCCTGCGCGTGCTGCTCTCCGGGCCGCTTCCTGGAACCTCGAGTCAGGTACCCCGTCCATTCCGACCACCTCTGCTACCTGTTTCTTCTCTGCGTTGGAGTCGATTCCGCTTGGCCGCCTCGTTAAGGTGGCAGCGGACTCGGCCATAGTGTTCAGGGGGGAGGTTGCCCCCCCCCTCTAGTTCAGATCGAGGCGATACGTGCGCGGGAACTCCTTGATGGTTATCTGGCTGAGGCCCGCGCACGTCTCTCCTCCTCCTCGGCCACCCCTACCGGGGCTGTTCCGAGCGTCGGCCCTCTCGCGGCGGCCGCCCCGGGTGAGATCCGGGGCCGCACCCGCGCGCGTACTTCAGCCCTCCGCGCCCAGAGCGTCTCACGTGTCTTGGGGTCAAGCAGCCCCCCGATGGATGCGTGATGCGGACCATCTTCTGGAACATCCGCGGTTTCGGCCAAGCTGGTCAGCGCCGCTAACTCATCGACTACATGCGAACCGAGCGAATCGACATTGTGGCAATCCAAGAGACGATGCGGACTGAATTCTCCTTGTCGGAACTTGAGCATCTAAGCTCCGACTTGTTTGCTTGGCATTGGCTCCCTTCTAGTGGGAGTACGGGCCACTCAGGTGGCATCCTCCTAGGCGTGAAGGATGCCACCTTCGAGGTAGGAAGCATGAACCGGGGAGAGTTCTTCGTTAGCATGGAGGTGTTTGAGCGGGCTCTCAATTTCAAATGGGAAATCATCGCGGTTTATGGCCCTGCTGATCACCGCCGATCTGAGGCCTTCCTCGTGGAGCTCCGTAGGAAGGTAGCCTCCGCCCAGCTACCGGTGGTAGTGGGCGGTGATTTCAACCCCATCAGGACGGAAGAAGGCAAGAGCAATAATTTAGTGAATTTCCCTCGCATGCAAATGTTCAATGACTACATTGCTAAAATGGGGTTGCGCGAGCTCGATCAGGACGGGGCGAGATTCACTTGGACTAACCGCCAGGTTGATCCGACTCGCTCGGTCCTCGATCGGGTCTTGGTCTCCCCTGAGTGGGACATTCGTTGCCCCCTAGCGTCGCTTCGGGCGATTACGCGGATTGGCTCAGACCACGCCCCCCTTCTTCTCTCTTCGGAGAATGATCGCCCTCCCCTGCCACCCCCTTCCGCTTCGAAACCTTCTGGCTACGCCAGCCTGGATTTACTGCTGCGGTGGCTGCCAGATGGTGGGAGGCGTGGGATGCCCCCCACCGTGCCCTGTCCGCCGTTGATTCATGGCATTTCTCTGCCAAACGGTCACGACAATTTATGAAAGGATGGGGCGCCAATGTGGGTAGGGATATCCGTGAGAGGAAGAAAACCCTCCTTGAGGGCATTCAGGCCCTTGACCTGAGGGCTGACGCCGCCGGCCTGTCGGCAGACGAATGGATGCTTAGATACGATCTGGAAGATCAGCTCACGGTCATCTACACCGACGAGGAGGCATACTGGCGATTACGAGGTACGCAGAATTGGGTCCTCAAGGGGGACGCCAATACGGCCTACTTCCAGGCCATCGCTAATGGCCGCAGACGCCGTAACTCCATCCCCCTCCTGTGGGACGGAGCGACCCTTCTTCAGCGGCCGGAGAAGATCCGGACCCATGTAGATGGCTTTTACAGAGAACTATTCTCTGCGTCCCCTCGGGGAGGTCTTGCCTTAGCGCAAGACATTTGGCCTGCCCACTGCTACGTTACACCTATGGACAACGCGGCCCTCACGGCCCTGTTCTCCGAGGCTGAAGTATGGGAGGCAATAAAGGGCATGAACCCATCTTCGGCCCCTGGGCCGGATGGACTCCCAGTCAAGTTCTTCCAGACCTTTTGGGAGGTGATCAAACAGGAGGTGATGGCCCTGTTTGACGAGTTCTTTGTTGGGTCCATTGACCTCAACCGGCTGAACTACGGGGTAATCACGCTCATCCCCAAGGTGGCTGGGGCGTCCGACATCCGTCAATTTCGGCCGATTACGGTGATTAATGTCATCTTCCGCATCCTTGCCAAGGGGTACGCCATTAGGGCGGCTCCTATCGCCGACCGGATCACCCACCCGGACCAGTCAGCCTTTATTCAGAGCCTTTATATCCTTTATGGAGTCTTGGTGTTCCATGAAGCGCTCCATGAGGTGCACTCCAAACACCTCAAGGCAGTCTTCCTGAAACTGGATTTCCACAAGGCCTACGACACGGTCAGTTGGACCTTCCTTCGGGAATGTCTTCTCCGTAAGGGCTTCGACGACCGGTGGTTGACTAGGGTGATGCAGATGGCGTCCTCGGGGCGCACCGCGGTTAACATTAATGGGGAGATCGGCCCTTTTTCCCCCACATTTTGTGGGGTTCGTCAGGGTGACCCCTTCTCTCCGTTCCTATTTAACATGGTGGTAGATGCCCTGGCGGCCATCCTTGAAAGGGCCAAGGCGGCTGGCCACATTAAGGGAATAGTTCCACATCTGGTTGGGGGGAACGGTGTATCCCTCCTCCAATATGCGGATGACACCATTATCATGGTGGAGGGCTCGGAGAGTGATATCGCCAACCTCAAGTGTTGGAAATATGCCCTACAGGCAATAATAAATTAGTTATTATTATATTTCCTTGTTCATGATAATCGTTTATTATCCATGCTAGAATTGTATTGATAGGAAACTCAGATACATGTGTGGATACATAGACAACACCATGTCCCTAGTAAGCCTCTAGTTGACTAGCTCGTTGATCAATAGATGGTTACGGTTTCCTGACCATGGACATTGGATGTCATTGATAACGGGATCACATCATTATAAGAATGATGTGATGGACAAGACCCAATCCTAAGCATAGCACAAGATCGTGTAGTTCGCATGCTAAAGCTTTTCTAATGTCAAGTATCATTTCCTTAGACCATGAGATTGTGCAACTCCCGGATACCGTAGGAATACTTTGGGTGTGCCAAACGTCACAACGTAACTGCATGGCTATAAAGGTGCACTACGGGTATCTCCGAAAGTGTCTGTTGGGTTGGCACGAATCGAGACTGGGATTTGTCACTCCGTGTGACGGAGAGGTATCTCTGGGCCCACTCGGTAGGACATCATCATAATGTGCACAATGTGATCAAGGAGTTGATCACGGGATGATGTGTTACGGAACGAGTAAAGAGACTTGCTGGTAACGAGATTGAACAAGGTATCGGGATACCGACGATCGAATCTCGGGCAAGTATCGTACCACTAGACAAAGGGAATTGTATACGGGATTGATTAAGTCCTTGACATCGTGGTTCATCCGATGAGATCATCGTGGAACATGTGGGAGCCAACATGGGTATCCAGATCCCGCCGTTGGTTATTGACCGGAGAGTTATCTCGGTCATGTCTGCATGGTTCCCGGACCTGTAGGGTCTACACACTTAAGGTTTGATGATGCTAGGGTTATAGGGAATAGATATACGTGGTTACTGAATGTTGTTTGGAGTCCCGGATGAGATCCCGGACGTCACGAGGAGTTCCGGAATGGTCCGGAGGTAAAGATTTATATATGGGAAGTCCTATTTTGGTCACCGGAAAAGTTTCGGGGTTTATCGGTAACGTACCGGGACCACCGGGAGGGTCCCGGGGGTCCACCAAGTGGGGCCACAGGCCCCGGAGGGCTGCATGGGCCAAGTGTGGGAGGGGACTAGCCCCAGGTGGGCTGGTGCGCCCCCCAAGGGCCCAAGGCGCCTAAGGGGAGGAGGGGGGCAAACCCTAAGGGCAGATGGGCCTTAGGGCCCATGCCTGGTGCGCCTCCCTCTCCCCTCCACCTGGCCGCCACCCAGATGGGATCTGGGGGCTGCCGCCACCCCTAGGGAGGGAACCCTAGGTGGGGGCGCAGCCCCTACCCTCCCCCTATATATACTTGAGGTTTGGGCTGCCCAAGACACACGAGTTCCTCTCCTTCTTGGCGCAGCCCTACCCCTCTCCCTCCTCGTCTCTTGCGGTGCTTGGCGAAGCCCTGCTGGAGTACCACGCTCCTTCACCACCACCACGCCATTGTGCTGCTCCTAGATGGAGTCTTCCTCAACCTCTCTCCTTGCTGGATCAAGGCATGGGAGACGTCACCGGGCTGTACGTGTGGTGAACGCGGAGGTGCCGTCCGTTCGGCACTAGGATCTCCGGTGATTTGGATCACGACGAGTACGACTCCTTCAACCCCGTTCTCTTGAACGCTTCCGCTTAGCGATCTACAAGGGTATGTAGATGCACTCTCCTTCCCCTCGTTGCTGGTTTCTCCATAGATAGATCTTGGTGACACGTAGGAAATTTTTTAATTTCTGCTACGTTCCCCAACAGTGGCATCATGAGCTAGGTCTATGCATAGTTTCTATGCACGAGTAGAACACAAAGTAGTTGTGGGCGTTGATTTTGTTCAATATGCTTACCGTTACTAGTCCAATCTTGATTCGGCGGCATTGTGGAATGAAGCGGTCCGGACTGACCTTACACGTACTCTTACGTGAGACTGGTTCCACCGACTGACATGCACTAGTTGCATAAGGTGGCTAGCGGGTGTCTGTCTCTCCCACTTTAGTCGGATCGGATTCGATGAAAAGGGTCCTTATGAAGGGTAAATAGAAATTGGCTTATCACGTTGTGGTTTTTGCGTAGGTAAGAAACGTTCTTGCTAGAAACCCATAGCAGCCACGTAAAACATGCAAACAACAATTAGAGGACGTCTAACTTGTTTTTGCAGGGTATGCTATGTGATGTGATATGGCCAAAGGATGTGATGAATGATATATGTGATGTATGAGATGATCATGTTCTTGTAATAGGAATCACGACTTGCATGTCGATGAGTATGACAACCGGCAGGAGCCATAGGAGTTGTCTTAATTTATTTATGACCTGCGTGTCAACATAAACGTCATGTAATTACTTTACTTTATTGCTAACCGTTAGCTGTAGTAGTAGAAGTAATAGTTGACGAGACAACTTCATGAAGACACGATGATGGAGATCATGATGATGGAGATCATGGTGTCATGCCGGTGACGATGATGATCATGGAGCCCCGAAGATGGAGATCAAAAGGAGCAATATAATATTGGCCATATCATGTCACTATTTGATTGCATGTGATGTTTATCATGTTTATACATCTTATTTGCTTAGAACGACGGTAGTAAATAAGATGATCCCTCATTAAAATTTCAAGAAAGTGTTTCCCCTAACTGTGCACCGTTGCGAAAGTTCGTCGTTTCGAAGCACCACGTGATGATCGGGTGTGATAGATTCTTACGTTCGAATACAACGGGTGTTGACGAGCCTAGCATGTACAGACATGGCCTCGGAACACATGCAAAACACTTAGGTTGACTTGACGAGCCTAGCATGTACAAACATGGCCTCGGAACACAAGAGACCGAAAGGTCGAGCATGAGTCGTATGGTAGATACGATCAACATGAAGATGTTCACCGATGTTGACTAGTCCGTCTCACGTGATGATCGGACACGGCCTAGTTGACTTGGATCATGTAATCACTTAGATGACTAGAGGGATGTCTATCTGAGTGGGAGTTCATAAGATGAACTTAATTATCCTGAACATAGTCAAAAGGTCTTCGCAAATTATGTCGTAGCTCGCGCTTCAGTTCTACTGTTTAGATATGTTCCTAGAGAAAAATTAGTTGAAAGTTGATAGTAGCAATTATGCATGCAGTAGAAGGCTTATGTCCTTAATGCACCGCTCAGTGTGCTGAACCTCGAACGTCGTCTGTGGATGTTGCGAACATCTGACATACACATTTTGATAACTACGTGATAGTTCAGTTAAACGGTTTAGAGATGAGGCACCGAAGACGTTTTAAAATGTCGCGAAACATATGAGATGTTTCGAGGGCTGAAATTGGGATTTCAGGCTCGTGCCCACGTCAAGAGGTATAAGACCTCTGACGATTTTCTTAGCCTGCAAACCAAGGGAGAAAAGCTCAATTGTTGAGCTTGTGCTCAGATTGTCTGAGTACAACAATCATTTGAATCGAGTGGGAGTTGATCTTCCAGATGAGATAGTGATGTTTCTCCGAAGTCATTACCACCAAGCTGCTAGAGCTTCGTGATGAACTATGATATATCAGGGACATATATGATGATCCTTGAGATATTCGCGATGTTTGACACCACAAAAGTAGAAATCAAGAAGGAGCATCAATTGTTGATGGTTGGTGAAACCACTAGTTTCAAGAAGGGCAAGGGCAAGAAGGGATACTTCATGAAACGGCAAATCAGCTGCTGCTCTAGTGAAGAAACCAAAGGTTGAACCCAAACCCAAGACTAAGTGCTTCTGTAATAAGGGGAACAACCACTGGAGCAGAATTACCCTAGATACTTGGTAGATGAGAAGGCTGGCAAGGTCGATAGAAGTATATTGGATATAC
The DNA here is from genome assembly GCF_003073215.2 of Triticum urartu. Classification (NCBI taxonomy): domain Eukaryota; kingdom Viridiplantae; phylum Streptophyta; class Magnoliopsida; order Poales; family Poaceae; genus Triticum; species Triticum urartu. The sequence continues at coordinate 422,694,698 of NC_053025.1, forward strand.
ATTGTGTTAATGTGTACTTTACTAGTACTCCTAGTAGCACCATGGTATTAGATACCGGTTCGGTTGCTAAGTGTTAGTAAACTCGAAATAAAAGGCTGCGGAGTAAATGGAGACTAGCTAAAGGTGAGCTGGGGATATGTGTTGGAAGTTTTTCCCAAGCTTGATGTGATCAAGCATCGCACGCTCCCTCTACCATCAACATTGGTTTTTACGTTGAGCATAGACATGATTGGATTATGTCTATCACAATACGGTTATTCATTTAAGGAGAATAATGGTTACTCTGTTTATTTGAATAATACCTTCAATGGTCTTGCACCTAAAACAAATGGTTTATTGAATCTCGATCGTAGTGATACACATGTTCATGCCAAAAGATATAAGATAGTAATGATAGTACCACCTGCTTGTGGCACTGCCACGTAAGTCATATCGGTATAAAACGCATGAAGAAGCTCCATGTTGATGGATCTTTGGGCTCACTCGTTTTGAAAAGTTTGAGACACGCGAACCATGTCTATCGGTGTGTATGCATGAAGAAACTCCATGCAAATGGACCGTTTGGACTCACTTGATTTTGAATCACTTGAGACATGCAAATCATACCACATGGGCAAGATGACTGAAAGCCTCGTTTTTAGTAAAATGGAAATAGAAAGCAACTTGTTGGAAGTAATACATTTTGATGTGTGCAGTCCAATGAGTGCTAAGGCGTGTAGTGGATATCGTTATGTTCTTACTTCACAGATGATTTGAGTAGATGTTGAGTATATTTACTTGATGAATCACGAGTCTGAATTATTGAAAGGTTCAAGTAATTTCAGGGTGAAGTTGAAAGATCGTCGTGACAAGAGGATAAAAGATCTATGATATGATCATAGAGATGAATATCTGAATTACGAGTTTGGCACAGAATTAAGACATTGTGGAAATTGTTTCACAACTAATACAACCTGGAACACCATAGTGTGATGGTGTGTCCGAACATCATAACTGCACCCTATTGGATATGATGCATACCATGATGTCTCTTATCGAATTACCACGATAGTTTATGGGTTAGGCATTAGAGACAACCACATTCACTTTAAATAGGGCACCACGTAATTCCGATGAGATGACACCGTATGAACTATGGTTTAGAGAAACCTAAGCTATCATTTCTTAAAAGTTTGGGGCTGCGACACTTAAGGTTCGATGACGCTAGGGTTATAGAGAATAGATATACGTGGTTACCGAATGTTGTTCGGAGTCCCGGATGAGATCCCGGATGTCACGAGGAGTTCCAGAATGGTCTGGAGGTAAAGATTTATATATGGGAAGTCCTGTTTTGGTCACCAAAAAAGTTTCGGGGTTTATCGGTAACGTACCGGGACCACCGGGAGGGTCCCGGGGGTCCACCAAGTGGGGCCACAGGCCCCGGAGGGATGCATGGGCCAAGTGTGGGAGGGGACCAGCCCTAGGTGGGCTGGTGCGCCCCCCAAGGGCCCAAGGCACCTAAGGGGAGGAGGGGGGGCAAACCTTAAGGGCAGATGGGCCTTAGGGCCCATGCCTGGTGCGCCTCCCTCTCCCCTCCACCTGGCCGCCACCCAGATGGGATCTGGGGGCTGCCGCCACCCCTAGGGAGGGAACCCTAGGTGGGGGCGCAGCCCCTACCCTCCCCCTATATATACTTGAGGTTTGGGCTGCCCAAGACACACGAGTTCCTCTCCTTCTTGGCGCAGCCCTACCCCTCTCCCTCCTCGTCTCTTGCGGTGCTTGGCGAAGCCCTGCTGGAGTACCACGCTCCTTCACCACCACCACGCCGTTGTGCTACTGCTGGATGGAGTCTTCCTCAACCTCTCCCTCTCTCCTTGCTGGATCAAGGCATGGGAGACGTCACCGGGCTGTACGTGTGTTGAACGCGGAGGTGCCGTCCGTTCGGCACTAGGATCTCCGGTGATTTGGATCACGACGAGTACGACTCCTTCAACCCCGTTCTCTTGAATTCTTCCGCTTAGCAATCTACAAGGTATGTAGATGCACTCTCCTTCCCCTCGTTGCTGGTTTCTCCATAGATAGATCTTGGTGACACGTAGGAAAATTTTGAATTTCTGCTACGTTCCCCAACATCAAGTTCCTCCAGCTGTGCTTCCAGCAAATGGCCGGCCTGAAGATCAACTTCGACAAGAGTGAGGTGATGGTCTTGGGCTACACCCAGGAAGAGCGCCAGAGCATTGCGGATCGGCTTAACTGCCACCTCGGGTGCTTCCCCACGACTTACCTGGGGATCCCCATTAGCGACTCCAGGCTTACGGTGGCCGAGCTGCGCCCCATGGTGGGGAAGCTTCAGCATCGGGTCGAACCCTGGCAGGGTAGATGGCTCTCGAAAGCAGCCCAAACGGTGCTCATCAACTCCTCCCTCTCCAGCCTACTGTTATTCATCATGAGCTTCTACAGCCTCCCCGAGACCCTCCATCATGAGATTGCCTCCGTCCAGGGGCGTTTCTACTGGGCCGGCGAGGGTGATAAGCAGAAGTACCACATGGTCAAGTGGTCGGAGATCTGCAAACCCCGCGACCAGGGCGGTTTGGGTATCATGTCCTCCAAACGCATGAACATTGCCCTACTAACTAAGTGGCTATGGCGGATCGCTAATGGAGAAGGTGGACCGTGGCTCCGCATTATTCAGCAGAAATACCTCCGCGGTCAGCTCCTCGCCTTCTGCCAGCATTCTGGGGGATCACAGTTCTGGCAGTCTATCATCCAGCTCCTCCCTGTCCTTCGGATCGGAACCTCGATCGAGATTGGCTCCGGCACTGCAACCTTGTTCTGGTTTGACAGATGGGCGGGCGACTCGCCCCTTGCGGCCCGCTTCCCGAACCTCTTCTCCATCGCGGTCGCGCCACAGATCTCCGTGGCAACCGCCCTTACTGACCTAGGCAACTAGCGTTCCAGAGACCTTTCGGTCCGGTTGAGATCGAGGACTGGCAGGAGCTGCTCGACTGCATAGCTCTTCACGAACCTAAACTCTCGACAGACGACGACCGTGCCAGATGGCGGTTAGAGCCATCTGGGCAATTCTCCACCAAATCTCTCTACCTCGCCATCGCCCCTTCGCTTGGTCACGAGGTGCTTTCCTCCATTTGGGAGATTCGCCTCCCCTGAAGATTAGGATCTTCTTGGGCAATGGATTCGTGGCCGCCTCCCTTCTGGTGTTGAGGTTCTGAACACAATGGCCCTGGAGACGGGCGCTGCCCGCTCTATGGACCTGAAGAAGATTCGAACCATATCTTCTTCACCTGCATGTCCGCGCAGTTTCTCTGGAGCTGTTTCCGCGAGATTGTGGGTGGAAACTGGGACCATAATAATTTCCCCGCTCTCTTTGCCGAACTGCAGGCGATCCCTCCCGCGTTGCGCCACACTAGGTGGCTGACCATTGGGGTCCTGGCATGGACGTTGTGGACTGTTAGGAATAAACTTGTGATTTAGCATATTCCTCTTTGTCGTGCGACTGATGCTTTGTTCAAATGGTCTGGTTACTTGCAGCTTTGGCGGCCGCTTAGCCGGCCCAGGGAGAGAGACGCCATCACCTCCATCATCACCCAGCTCCGTGCGATGGCCTTCCGCTTAGCTGGCCCAGATTAGATCGTCATGTTGTCGACTCCGCCGCCACCGTCTGGGATTGTGTCTTTGTCCTTTTGTGTTGGGCGTGATGTGCTGTGCCCACAGCGGAACTTGGGTATTGTGTGTGTGTCTGTGCTTGTTGGTGTGGTTCCTGACTTGCGGTGGCGTTGCGTTTGTGTGTGTGCTGTGTTCTGTTGTTACCTTGATACTTTGTGCTTGGTGGGTGCTTTATTTATAAAGCGGGGCGAAAGCCTTTTTCGGTAAAATGGACCTTGAAACATCCAGCTGGACAAAGACGTATGTGCGCTTATTCAACAAAATCATGGCAGTCTGTTCGGTTTATGTTTTTTTATGGAAATTGGTTTATGTTGTTAGAGCATCTACAACCGAAGACGTCAAATCCACCCCCTCGAACGCGTCCGCGGGCACTAACCGGGCACTCATTGTTTTGCTGCGTACGCACCCGTGTATCTCAAATCCGGCTTCTCATATACATGCAACACATGCACGTATGAAAATGAACTTATGTAGATCAACGAACTAGCACCAAATCTAGTAAAATCATGCATAATTGTAGCAAAAACGATCATTGATCAACCAAAAGATGCAGTTTCAATTGGACAATACCCTAAACATATGATAAAAAAGTTAATAACACGGCGGAGGGTGGAGGAAATCACCATTTCCTCACCGCCCCATCCCCTTGCAGTCGGTGCTGCTGCTTTGGCCTTCGGTGTAGCTTGATCTGTCATCGGAGTCATCCAACAGCTCCATGTGACCCCCAGCAAGCCTCCGGAGCAAGGCTTCCCGCTCCTCGGTGTGCCTCCTCGCCTATGCCTTCGCTGACGCCTCGCGCTCTGACTGCTCGATAGCGACCCAGAGCGCTTTGGCATTCTTCCATCGCAGCCATCGTGCATCCATCTTCGCCGTTGCCAAGGAGCATCGGAGGACGGATGCAAAGAGCGCGTCCTCGGGATCGACAGGAACGCGTGCAAATTCCCGGCGCCTCACCGACGCATCGCCCGCCGCCATGGCGCCCCTCACGTGTTGCCACTCACGCAGTGCGGCCCACGTCTCCGACTTAGGCGTCCTCAAGCGGCCCAGCGCCGATGAGGATACACGCACCCAACGGTGCCCGTGGATGCCTTCCGGAGGTAGAATGGACATGGTGGCGGTGGGGTGGCGTACTTGGAGTGGGTGTCGCTCCCACCAGTGTTGCGCGCCGGATGATACGTCTCCGTCGTATCTATAATTTTTTATTATTCCATGCCAATATTATACAACTTTCATATACTTTTGGCAACTTTTTATACTATTTGATGCAGAGCATCCCAAGGTCATCCCGTGGACGCACCTACACCTCCAACGACACCACTTGGACCAATGACACGAGCCCAAGCCAAGGCTATCAAAGATAAGGTGAACTCACTCCTCTCCTAAGTCCGAGGTGTTGTGCATGATTAGGCACCAAGAGGGCCCTCCCGAAGATGCGCATGAAGATGTACAAGTCCCCAAGTCCACGGATGAGGAGAACCAACGGAAGGAGCCAAGGGCATCTTCCAGGCCCCGGACATCCGGCCAAGGCCCCGGACATCCGGCCCTTGGAGCGTCATCCACTAGCCCGGAAATCCGGCCCCTCCAAACCCGAGAGCAACAAATGCCACCACTCCAGCCCGGACATCTGGCTTCGCCTGAAAGCTTGGACATCCGGCCCGACCCGCCCGGACGTCTGGCCTCCCCTGTGTGGGCACAGTGAAGGGCCGAGGCCCGTGTATCCCTTCTCCCCCTAGACTATTTATACTCCACCCCATACAACTTTCTAGGGTTAGCATTGGTTTAGCTCATTTTAGAGATAGAGCATTGCTCATCCACATCGGATCTACTCCACGAGAGAGACCGCGGCCTCTATGGAGAAGATCCCTTTGGATTCAAGACCTCCTTTTGGAGAAGAACTTCAAGACCTCCTCACGGAGAAGACCGGTTACCGTGTATCGTCCCTAGTTGATTGTGGATCGTGTATCTTACTTTATGTACTCGAGGATCTAGCACATGTGTGACTATTTCTTGTTGGTTGAGTGATTCTCTCGTGTTTCCCCTCGTGATTTCCCTCATTTTCCCCTCGTGTTCTTCGCGGGATCCGCTCCTTTCATGAAAGATCGGGCGATTAGGGTTCTACCCTACATCATCTTGGTATCATGAGCCATGTTGATCACGATTTTGGAGCCTCCTCGTTGTGTTTCCAGCCTTGTTTTGTTGTTTTTCGTCCTAATTCGAAAATTCCCCACCAAAAATAGCCCAATTTTTTTTTTGAGATTTGTTGGTGTGTTGAGATTTTGTTGGTTCGGATCCGTGGATTTGCTTTGTTTTCAGTGGATCTAGCTTCCCATCCTTTCCCCCCCAATTTCCATCCACCAATTCCTCTGAATTTCGCCCGGATTTTACCTCTCCACGCGGTGTTCATCCCGTTCGTCCCCGTATCTAGAGCCCGGACATCCGGCCCGTCAAGCCTGGACATCCGGCCTCCGGACATCCAGCCTTCCACCTGGACATCCGACCCCTGGTAGCAACATCTCTATCCACCGCCCCATTTCCCGTCCATTTTTCACCAAATTTTGTTTCCGGTGCCTACCATATACCGTATATACTTCCGCATACCTCCACCACTTTCGCATAACCCAACCATTTTTGGACCGTTTCACTCTCCGACACATTTGCTACTTCGAGGTTTGAGAATTTGAGTGCGGTACCGTATCCTCGTGTGCAAGGACAATGCACCACAAACTAACACTTCTCACACTCTTCCTCTCGTGTTGTCTTCTATTTTGCAGGAATTTCAAGATGTTTTCCCCGAGGAGCTACCTCCGGGTCTACCTCCTCTACGAGGCATTGAGCATCGAATCGACCTCATCCCCGGAGCACCTCTTCCGAACAAAGCTCCATACTGTGTCAACCCCGAAGAAACCAAACAAATACAAAGGCAAGTAAAACATCTCATCGACCATGGACATGTGCGTGAAAGTTTGAGCCCTTGTGCTGTCCCGGTCATTCTTGTGCCAAAACGTGACGGTAGCTTTCGCATGTGCTCCGATTATAGACCTATCAATGCTATCACCGTTCGCTATAGGTATCCCATTCCACGCCTAGATGATATGCTTGATGAGCTTAGCGGTGCCACTATATTTTCCAAAATTGATCTTAAGAGTGGTTACTATCAAATCCGCATACAAGAGGGTGATGAATGGAAAACCGCCTTCAAAACCAAGTTTGGTTTGTATGAGTGGTTAGTCATGCCTATGGGTCTTTCGGAAGCACCGGGCACTTTTATGCGCCTTATGAATCATGTCTTTCGCCCTTACATTGGTATATTTGTTGTGGTTTACTTCGATGACATTCTTGTGTTTAGCAAATCTATCAAAGAGCATGTCACCCATGTCCGCACCGTTTTGCAAACTCTTAGAAAAGAGCGCCTCTATGCTAATATGGAGAAATGCCTTTTTGGTGTTGATAAGCTCGTTTTCTTGGGTTTTGTTGTTTCTTCTAAGGGTGTTCATGTCGATGAATCCAAGATCAATGCTATTAAGACTTGGCCGCAACCAACCAACTTACATCAAGTGTGTAGTTTTCTTGGCCTTGCGGGTTTCTATCGTCGCTTTGTGAAGGATTTTAGCACCATTGCTTCGCCTTTGCATGCTTTGAGCAAGAAGAATGCGCCTTTTGTTTGGGGACCATCCCAAGATACCGCTGATACGTCTCTAATGTATCTATAATTTTTGATTGCTCCATGCTATATTATCTACTGTTTTGGACTATATTGGGCTTTATTTTCCACCTTTATATTATTTTTGGGACTAATCTATTAACCGGAGGCCCAGCCCAGAATTGCTATTTTTTTCCTATTTCAGTGTTTCGGAGAAACAGAATATCAAACGGAGTCCAAACAGAATAAAACCTTCGGGAACGTGATTTTATCACCAAACGTGATCCAGGAGACTTGGACCCTACTCCAAGGAGTCAAAGAGGAGGTCACGAGGGTGGGGCCCCCCCCCCTAGGGCGCCCCCTACCTTGTGGGCCCCTTGGTGCTCCACCGACGTACTCCTTCCTCCTATATATACCTACATACCCCCAAACGATCAGAACAGGAGCCAAAACCTAATTCCACCGCCGCAACTTTCTGTATCCACAAGATCCCATCTTGGGGCCTGTTCCGGAGCTTCGCCGGAAGAGGGCCGTCATCACGGGGGGCTTCTACATCATCCTAGCCTCTCCGATGAAGTGTGAGTAGTTTACCTCAGACCTTCGGGTCCATAGTTAGTATCTAGATGGCTTCTTCTCTATCTTTGAGTCTCAATACAAAGTTCTCCCCCTCTCTTGTGGAGATCTATTCGATGTAATCTTCTTTTTGCAGTGTGTTTGTTGAGACCGATGAATTGTGGGTTTATGATCAAGTCTATCTATGAATAATATTTGAATCTTCTCTGAATTCTTTTATGTATGATTGGTTATCTTTGCAAGTCTCTTCGAATTATCCGTTTGGTTTGGCCAACTAGATTGGTAGTTCTTGCCATGGGAGAAGTGCTTAGCTTTGGGTTCGAGCTTGCGGTGTCCTTTCCCAGTGATAGAAGGGGCAACAAGGCACGTATTGCATCGTTGCTATCGAGGATAACAAGATGGGGTTTATTTCATATTGCATGAATTTATCGCTCTACATCATGTCATCTTGCTTAAGGCGTTACTCTGTTTTTAACTTAATACTCTAGATGCATGCTGGATAGCGGTCGATGAGTGGAGTAATAGTAGTAGATGCAGAATCGTTTCGGTCTACTTGTCACGGACGTGATGCCTATATACATGATCATGCCTAGATATTCTCATAACTATGCTCAATTCTGTCAATTGCTCAATAGTAATTTGTTCACCCACCGTAGAATACTTATGCTCTTGAGAGAAGCCACTAGTGAAACCTATGGCCCCCGGGTCTATTCTCATCATATCAATCTCCACCACTTTAATCTTGCTTTGCTTTTTACTTTGCCTTTACTTTTCACTTTGCATCTTTATACCAAAAATATCAAAAATATTATATCTATCAGATCTCACTCTCGTAAGTGACCGTGAAGGGATTGACAACCCCTAATCGCGTTGGTTGCGAGTAGCTATCGTTTTGTGTAGGTACGAGGGACTTGAGCGTGGCCTCCTACTGGATTGATACCTTGGTTCTCAAAAACTGAGGGAAATACTTATGCTACTCTGCTGCATCATCCCTTCCTCTTCGGGGAAAACCAACGCAAGCTCAAGACGTAGCAAGAAGGATTTCTGGCGCCGTTGCCGGGGAGTCTACGCAAAAAGTCAACATACCAAGTACCCATCACAATCCCTATCTCTCGCATTACATTATTTGCCATTTGCCTCTCGTTTTCCTCTCCCCCCAATTCACCCTTGCCATTTTATTCGCCCTCTCTCTCTATCCTCCCTCTCTATTTGCCTCTTTTTCCTGTTTGCTCTTGTTTGCTCGTGTGTTAGATTGCTTGTTTGTCGTGATGGCTCAACCGAGATTTGGTGATCTCCACCTTAAAAGGTTAGAGGAGATCGAAACCAACATTAGGAAGTTTATGGTTTTGCAATTTGAGCATAATTATTTCTTTAGAAATGAGCTTAAGGAACAAAAAAGTTTTATGAGTTATATGAATAAAGAGCTTGATGATATGTCTAAAGAATTTGAGGGTATAAGATCCCAAATTGCTCGTCTAGAAAAGATGACTGCTGAAATTTCGGATATGCAAGCCACCTTAGTCAATAAGATGGCCGCTAAACCGAATACCTATGAAAATCAAGATGAAGATCTAAAAGTTATTGATGTGTCCCCTATTAAATCTTTGTTTTGCAATATGAATCTTGATGAAACTGAATATGATCTTCCTTTACCTAGAAGGCGTTCTAAAAATTCAGAGTATTTAGATCTTAATGATGAAATTGATGAAAGTGGGATTGAAAGAAATAAAAATCTAGATGTTGCTAAACCCACTTTATTGGATTTCAAGGAATTTAATTATGAAATTTGCTCTTTAATTGATTGTATTTCCTTGTTGCAATCCGTGCTAAATTCTCCACATGCTTATAGTCAAAATAAAGCCTTCACCGAACATATTGTTGATGCCTTGATGCAATCTTATGAAGAAAAACTTGAGTTGAAAGTTTCTATCCCTAGAAAACTCTATGATGAGTGGGAACCAACTATTAAAATTAAAATTAAATATCATGAGTTTTATGCTTTGTGTGATTTGGGTGCTAGTGTCTCCACTATTCCCAAGACTTTGTGTGATTTACTAGATTTCCGTAATTTTGATGATTGCTCTCTAAACTTGCATCTTGCGGATTCCACTATTAAGAAACCTATGGGAAGAATTAATGATGTTCTTATTGTTGCAAATAGGAATTATGTGCCCGTAGATTTCATTGTCCTTGATATAGATTGCAATCCTTCTTGCCCTATTATTCTTGGTAGACCTTTCCTTAGAACGGTTGGTGCGATTATTGATATGAAGGAAGGGAATATTAGATTTCAATTTCCATTAAAAAAGGGCATGGAACACTTTCCAAGAAAGAAAATAAAATTGCCATATGAAACTATCATGAGAGCCACTTATGGATTGCCTACCAAAGATGGCAATACCTAGATCTATCCTCGCTTTTATGCCTAGCTAGGGGCGTTAAACGATAGCGCTTGTTGGGAGGCAACCCAATTTTATTTTTATTCCTTGCTTTTTGCTCCTGCTTAGTAATAAATAAACTATTTAGCCTCTGTTTTGGTTGTGTTTTTTGTGTTTAATTAGTATTTGTGCCAAGTAGAACCGTTGGGAAGACTTGGGGAAGGTCTTGTTGAACTTGCTGTAAAAAACAGAAACTTTAGCGCTCACGAGAACTGCTGTCATTTTTATTTGAAGAGTGCTATTTAGTTAATTCTTTTTGCAGATGATTAATTAATAGATAAATTCCTCACGTCCAGAAATTTATTTTAGAATTTTTGGGGTTCCAGATCTTGCGCTACCTACAGATTACTACAGACTGTTCTGTTTTTGACAGATTCTGTTTTTCATGTGTTGTTTGCTTATTTTGATGAATCTATGGTTAGTAAAATAGTTTATAATCCATAGAGAAGTTGGAATACAGTAGGTTTAACACCAATATAAATAAATAATGAGTTCATTACAGTACCTTGAAGTGGTCTTTTGTTTTCTTTCGCTAACGGAGCTCACGAGTTTTCTATTTTGAGTTTTGTGTTGTGAAGTTTTCAAGTTTTGGGTGAATTCTTTTGATGGATCATGGAACAAGGAGTGGCAAGAGACTAAGCTTGGGGATGCCCATGGCACCCCCAAGATAATCCAAGGACACCAAAAATTCAAAGCTTGGGGATGCCCAGGGAGGCATCCCCTCTTTCGTCCACTTCCATCGGTAATTTACTTGGAGCTATATTTTTATTCACCAACATGATATGTGTTTTGCTTGGAGCGTCTTGTATTATTTGTGTCTTTGTGTCTTAGTATGCCACAATCATCCTTGCTGTACACACCTTTTGAGAGAGCCATACATGAATTAAAATTTGATAGAATACTCTATGTGCTTCACTTATATCTTTTGAGCTAAGTAGTTTTGCTCTATGTGCTTC